>NW_010951218.1:0-227 GCF_000633955.1 Camelina sativa
TTCGGAGCAGCTTTTAGGTTTGCGATTAAGAAGGATGTGAGAAACCTCCACATGCTGCAAGATATGTACAAACACTGGCCGTTCTTCCGAGTCACCATCGATCTAATTGAAATGGTGTTCGCCAAAGGAGACCCTGGGATTGCCGCTTTGTACGACAAGCTTCTTGTCTCAGAAGATTTGTGGGCTTTTGGAGAGAAACTCAGAGCCAACTTTGAAGAAACCAAGAA
>NW_010951219.1:0-227 GCF_000633955.1 Camelina sativa
CAAAAAAGGATGCTAAAAACATGTAAATTAGAGAGTTATCAGCTGCCTTCTCTTGTTCAACTAGATAGGCCTTTACCTTGTCTAGACGACGTTGAGCCTTCTTGGTGGTTCCCTCGACTTTAGCCTGTCGATCTTGGCGGAGTCGACTCTTTTCCGTTTCAAACTTGACCTTCAGATCGGCGAGCTCCCTTTTCACGTCAGACGTCTCTTCCTCCAGAATTTTCTCC
>NW_010951220.1:0-227 GCF_000633955.1 Camelina sativa
AAGGACTTGTTGCAAGTACATAAGAACACTTACGCTCTTGTGGTGAGCACAGAGAATCTCAGCCGCAACATGTACATTGGTGATAACAGATCTATGCTTGTCACCAACTGCTTGTTCCGCGTTGGTGGAGCCGCGATCTTGCTCTCTAACAAGTCAGGAGACCGAAGACGTTCTAAGTACAAGCTACTTCACACGGTCAGGACACATACTGGAGCTGATGACAAATC
>NW_010951221.1:0-227 GCF_000633955.1 Camelina sativa
GACGCAGTAGAATCTAACGTCGCTGTTCCAGACCTTCAAGGCAATAACATATAACATGTTAACAAACATGATAACACGATGGACATAAGCAGAAACACGACATATTAGGTTCCAGATTTTACCGGAGCCACACCATCCGCTGGCACAACATCGATTCCAAATAGTGTCTTAGCTAGACCAAATAACGCATCCATAACCTTTGGTAGTGAGAAGTAAGGTCGCAGTTC
>NW_010951222.1:0-227 GCF_000633955.1 Camelina sativa
TCACTGATACTAAAGAGCTGTTCCTTAGAGAGGGAAGGACTCATAACATATCCATCCAAGTCCCTCCTAGAGTTGTGACCATTGGAACCATCCTCACTCTCAACTTCTCCCCAGTAGGTTCTCGAACTTGATTGAGTAAAGGACTCGTTTGCATCAGCTAGAACACCAACATCTCCTAGTTCTTTGCTCATCCAGCGATTGAAACTGTCCATCTTTTTCAAACCTTC
>NW_010951223.1:0-227 GCF_000633955.1 Camelina sativa
AACCACGCCGTCGTGGTCTCCGTCTTCACGACTCTGCTGAGAATCAATTCCCCTCTGTAGCGAAGATCAACGGCGGAGATCAGTTCCGGAAACGGACGGTCGAGATCAGAGACTGAACCGGCGGCGGTGGTTGTTTCCATTTCCACCATAGAATACGCGTCGGAGAAAAAAGAACGAGAACCGCCGTCGGAGCAAGAAGGCCACGTGGATCGGCAGATTTTGGACCA
>NW_010951224.1:0-227 GCF_000633955.1 Camelina sativa
CAAACTGACTGAAATATATGCCAAAACTGATGGTGAAATGGTACTATATATGGTATTATATTTCTATTGAAAGGCTACGATCTTATTATATAAAGATAAACATATAACTCTAATTTTAGACTGTGTATCAACAAAAAACATACACCTATAATTTTGTTGTAAGCACATAGGTTCTTCATCGCTTAACGTGTAAGAAAATGTCTCGAAATAGAAAAGGCGAAATCAAA
>NW_010951225.1:0-227 GCF_000633955.1 Camelina sativa
ATAAAAACATGTCTCTACTACTTAGTGCCTTGTTATTTCTTGTTCGATCGAAGCTCCAAACTCACAGAACAGGTTCTGAAGAGAATGCAATCGATTGTTAGTGAAAACACTAAAGCGCTGGAATCGGTGCAAGACAGGGAGAGCGGTCGAATCTCATTGAATTTGATACAATGCATAGTCTCTGTGATCCTGCTGATGCACAACGATGTCAAAGTTAGGAAGATCAT
>NW_010951226.1:0-227 GCF_000633955.1 Camelina sativa
AAGTTTTCCCGCCAAATTGTTGTGGCTGACATCGATTGATCGTAACGTAGAGCCTTTGATAAATACATCAGGTAGAAATCCACTTAAAATGTTGTTTCTAAGATTTAGTTTTTCAAGAACAGTGAAACGCTCCAAACATTGAGGAATGGAACCAGAGAAATGGTTGTTGGACAAATCTAAGTTATTTAAATATGTAAACTCGCATATCCATTGTGGAACTGGTCCTT
>NW_010951227.1:0-227 GCF_000633955.1 Camelina sativa
GTTCTTTTCCAACCAATCTCGAAGTTTGGTGGCTCTGGTTTCTCGATCCCTCTTTGTGTTCTGTCTCGTACGATCTCTGATCTTCTTCGTTTCTCTATTGGGAACTTCTCTGCGCTTGTTGTGTTGATTGATTCGGGTGCGGGCGTGAGATCGAGGAACTGATCTTTTGGCTCTGGTTTTGATGAACATTTCGTTGTAAATTTGAATGTTCTACGAACGACGCTATA
>NW_010951228.1:0-227 GCF_000633955.1 Camelina sativa
AAAAAAAATGATGAACAGACAAATCGAACAGAAGAAGTGTTAGATCTGTTAATTTCTTTCTTTTCATAATTGTTTCAGTTCATTCCCAAATTAAAAAACAGTGAAAAATCGAGAAAGGAGAACAAAAAAATATCTAGTAAAGTGAACTGCTCCTCAAATTCTATGAGAGAGAAAGAGACTAAAAAGCTTAATGGACCAGTTAATGACTTTGACCCATACGAATATTC
>NW_010951229.1:0-227 GCF_000633955.1 Camelina sativa
GGTTTGAATAGCTAAGATATGCTTGCAAACTTCTCTTATGTATTCATTCATATCAAATAAAGTTTGGATCTTCTGTTTTGTGCAAAGTCATGGTTGACACATTGGTTGCCAAGACCCGGGCTTGGGAAGAGGAACACAGCATGTCCTTTGCCTACGATGGTGTTCCTCTGCTAGCTATGTTAGATGAGTACGGTATGCTTAGGCAAGAACGAGAAGAGGAGAAACGG
>NW_010951230.1:0-227 GCF_000633955.1 Camelina sativa
GTTTATTTTCTCTTTCATATGGTTTCCATTTTATGGACTGGTACGAATCATTCCAAGTTCAGGGATTACAAAAATAACCAACTCAAACGCAAGGCGATATGACACCACGGAGTTACAAAGTAAAAAGAATGACAGGAAATGTCAAACGAGTTTCCGGTAAAATCTTATTCGGCATCATTTAGATAAACAGACAAACAACCTTATGCTCCTGTAGCTCCGGATTTCAC
>NW_010951231.1:0-227 GCF_000633955.1 Camelina sativa
AAAAGATATAACCAATATTACCATCAAATGGAAGCATTAGCTTCATCGTTTGAGATAGTAGCAGGACTTGGATCAGCTAAGCCTTACACATCAGTTGCTCTCAACAGAATCTCTCGCCATTTCCGCGCTCTTCGTGATGCGATAAAGGAACAGATTCAGATTATTAGAAACAAACTTGGAGAGAAAGGAGGAGAGTCGTTGGATGATCAACAAGGAGAGAGAATACC
>NW_010951232.1:0-227 GCF_000633955.1 Camelina sativa
CAGAAGGATGCAGCTATCTCACTTCCAAGTGGTGCACAACAAATCGAGTGGAAGAAAGTACAAATTAAGATCTTGTTGAATGCCAAACTTACGCGCATAGTTTTGCTGTGCTGCCATAAATATCCCTGGATCTGGCAGTGCCGGAAGACTCCAAAAGGGAGGCACCATGAAGAAACTTAAGCGCTGCCTGAAAGTAAACACCTGTGCTCTCGTGATTGGACCCAGCA
>NW_010951233.1:0-227 GCF_000633955.1 Camelina sativa
CACGACCTTTGTTCTCGCCTTTGTCACAACTCCTTTCCTCCACTACACCAAAACTGGTCCTTACGTTTTCTCCCTCGCCCTCTCCCTCATGGCATCAAGCACTGGTTCCCCAATCTTAACCCGCGTCATCGCCAATCTCAAAATCAGAAAATCCGATCTTGGGAAACTCGCATCAGCCGCAGGTGTCCATACGGACATGATCTCTACCTTGTTTTACTGCTTCGGAT
>NW_010951234.1:0-227 GCF_000633955.1 Camelina sativa
ATGAAATCAAAGGCGATTCCACCAAGGATCAAAGCATAAGTAAGGCCCACATCAAAACCATCATATTCATCTTTCCTAGATGTCTTGAAGATGGAGAGGGATGAAAATAGGCATCCCAAGGATATAAAGCGGAAAGTAAGTCCAGTCCAAGTGTGAAGGATGTCAACTTTGGTGAATAGAGTGCCATAGATGAAGCTGAGCTCTACCTCCAGAATACTCAAAGCTTC
>NW_010951235.1:0-227 GCF_000633955.1 Camelina sativa
GAACAAAATGGTCCTGCCCTGGAAGCTCTCAAGGTTTTCCAAGTGATGTTGGAGTCTAGGGTTGAGCCAGATGAGGTTACATTAGCAAGTGTGATTAGTGCCTGTGCAAGCTTGTCGGCGATTAAGGTTGGTCAGGAAATTCATGGCCGTGTTGTTAAAAACGATAAGTTAAGGAATGACATCATTCTAACCAATGCTTTTGTGGATATGTATGCAAAGTGCAGCAA
>NW_010951236.1:0-227 GCF_000633955.1 Camelina sativa
GTTGATTTCCCTTCATGTTTAAAGTTCACTCTTCAACGGATGAAGCTTAGATTTGCCATGTTCTCTTGGCTTCAAGCTCGAGGCAAAGTTGGTCCTAAGATCAAAGTTAGTACTATGCTCGCTTGCTCTGACAAAATCTTCGTCAGTTACTTCGTAAACCGTCACCCCGATGGGTCTAAGCATTTGGAAGACTTGAAGAAGCTGCATCCTTTGAGTTGAACAAACTA
>NW_010951237.1:0-227 GCF_000633955.1 Camelina sativa
TTCACTGCAGAACATCCACATGACGGACCACAAGATCCCTTTGTAGCTCGGCACTGACACTTCATAGTCTTGCACGAGGAGCTCCTACTGCAAGTGCAACAACATACGTCAGATGATGATGTGGATTTCACTGCATCATCTGAAGGAGCTTCCAGGTTCTCTTCATATGAACGCCTCATGACCACACTCGAGCGCCGTCTTCCCACTTTGAAGTTTCGTTTCCTATT
>NW_010951238.1:0-227 GCF_000633955.1 Camelina sativa
ATCAGAATATATGTAACTACGCCTCTATAGGCGTGGCCAAATATCTGATACACGAGGAGGAGAATCATCAGCTCAAGACCCTTCACAAAATGACTCCGCGAGTAGAACCTATAGTTTTCAGCAAATTTTGCATGAAACACCACAAATCCACGCCCAGTTCCTCTATACTCCGCGCCTCCATGGAACAATGTTCGACCATAGTAATGAGTTTTTGTCCCGAGTTGGAA
>NW_010951239.1:0-227 GCF_000633955.1 Camelina sativa
AAGGTACGACGAGTCAGTCTCGCCTACCACTTTATTTTGGTAAAGCAAAAAGTCGAACTGCATAACGAACATTTGCTTGCATCCCTCATGCTTGTCGCTCTCGCGCTTGCCTTCATGCTTTCGATTCTCATTCTCGGTTCCGAGCTGCACTCTCAAGCTTGGTGCCTACCAACCTACATCTTGGCGCCTACCTCAAGCTTGGTGCCTACCTCAAGCTCTCTCACACT
>NW_010951240.1:0-227 GCF_000633955.1 Camelina sativa
CATTTTACAAAGGCCCGGAGATATCAAACCATCATTCTCATCCAGGAATTCTTCAAAAGAACAAGAACACGTTACATAACGATGGTCACGACCAAACAAAGAACTGGCTTCTAGGCTGTCTTTATCTGATCATTGGAACAGTGTTGTTATCTCTATGGATGTTGTATCAAGGAAAATTATGCTTAAAATATCCTGGCAATAAATACTCAAGCACTTGTCTCATGTCA
>NW_010951241.1:0-227 GCF_000633955.1 Camelina sativa
TCCCCAACCTTTGCCATGAAATCAGACTCCACATGATCTTTATCTGACAAGCTAAGAAACCTCTTAGCCGCTTGAGGGTCTTTGACATAACCTTTAGTATGTGTAACACCATCAGGAAGAACATATGTAGACTTGATAAGATTATTTCCACTTCTAGCAAGGCGGAGATCACGAAGAAGGTCAAGTGAGACAAAACAAAGCTTCTCCTTAGCATCATCAACTAAAAA
>NW_010951242.1:0-227 GCF_000633955.1 Camelina sativa
TTTTTACTTGTTAGTTCTTCCGAAGGGTTTCCTACAAAGTGCATGGTAATGGTGTGAAGTAATACTTCTACAGCGTTTTGAACTTGGTCTTCTTCATAAAAACCATCTTCTCCTTCTACTCTTCTAGTTTCAGTATGGTTTAGAATGGAATTTTGATTTTCTACGCCTAAAGCATTGTCACACCAAAATTTTAAGGCTCCATTGAAGCCCGAGATTAGCATGACACA
>NW_010951243.1:0-227 GCF_000633955.1 Camelina sativa
AAGTTGTATAAATGTATATAAGTTTTTCGTCGATCTTTGTCTTATGGATCTGGTAGACAAATCCAATTTGTCCAAGAAAGAAGATCAATAAATTAATATGTGAGATTGTGTTTTGCTAAAATGTGTAGGTGAGTGTCCCATGCAGTAGTCTGTTCGACATCGTGACTGTCCGATGCGGTCACTGCACTAATCTGTGGTCTGTAAACATGGCAGCTGCTCTTCAGTCG
>NW_010951244.1:0-227 GCF_000633955.1 Camelina sativa
TTCATATCTGCATCACCTGGAAACATGCACAACGCTCTTGTTGGTCATCGAACATTCGAGAATCTCAAGACAATCAGACCAAACATGGCGTTAATCGGACAACTTTTCCTCAACAAAAGCATCACTTGGGTTGATTTCCAACAAGCGCTTGGTGAAGGACATGTGAATAGACAAGGTCAGATCCGGTTACGGAAACCTAAACAGTCGATTTATACTTATCCTGCTCC
>NW_010951245.1:0-227 GCF_000633955.1 Camelina sativa
CGCCAACCTTTTGTGTCCACTGTGCACCATGCTAGAAATCCTTCCATCGAAGGTTCTCACAAACAAGTTCTTTCTCGACCCATGCCCATGAGTCTAGATTGGCCTCCCATGGTTCATAGCAATTGTGGCTTGACAACAGCATTCGCTTGCAATTATGATTCTGGAATTCTGGTGGACATTCCTGAACAGAAAAATAAGCCCGAGCTAGGGAATGAATGCGAGAATAA
>NW_010951246.1:0-227 GCF_000633955.1 Camelina sativa
TAGTTGTTGTTCTATATGTTGGTATTTTATTTCTTGTTGTAAATATTTTATATGTTTTTGTTTCCCGTCTATTAAAATTTATAGATTTTTCTATTGTTGAATTTTGTAAGGCTAAGATTTCTTTTGTTTTCATTGAGGATAGAAATTCAAACATTATTTTCTCTCCTACAATTTTTGTGATAATCCCTAGTTCTGTAACTTTAAACGGATAAATTTGTGTAAAAAAT
>NW_010951247.1:0-227 GCF_000633955.1 Camelina sativa
AACGATGCTTTGAAGCTAGATATTGCTCGTCAGTCACTCTACTTGGCGAATGCTGAGGCCAATATTTTGCTGGCTTTGAAGAACGTACGAGATATTTGTAGGAACATTCGTAAGATCAAGCACCGTGTACGCAATCCTCAGCTCGTTCGGTTGATTACTGATATGTTAAAAAGTAGTAGCCATGAAGTGCGGTATAAGGCTTTACAAACTCTTCAAGTCGTTGTTGA
>NW_010951248.1:0-227 GCF_000633955.1 Camelina sativa
AAGGAAGTTTTGATTCTCTCACGATCCTTTGAGAATTTTGGGTTAAATCGGTTGGACTACTTTCGAGTTTAGTAGATTTCGGATTGTACCGGATCATACCGATATAACCAATTATTTTCAAGTAAATATATATTTCCTCCTGGATTTATCCTATCAAGTGTATGAGTGTATCTATCTCGAATCTCGATACAAACGAACAACCAAATCTCTTCCCATTCTCGAGACAT
>NW_010951249.1:0-227 GCF_000633955.1 Camelina sativa
ATAATAATATCATCTACATAAACAAGGACGTAGAGGAAATCATTATTCGTCTTGTAAGTAAACAAAGAGGTATCGGAGAGAGAACCAGTAAACCCGGAGTTAAGAAGAAACATCCGTAGTTCTTGATACCACGCCCGCGGTGCCTGTTTCAAACCATATAGCGCCTTACGCAACCGACAAACATGATCTGGACGATCGGGATCCACGAAACCTGGTGGCTGCGAGAC
>NW_010951250.1:0-227 GCF_000633955.1 Camelina sativa
AAAAAAAGGGTTAAATTACAGGAAAAAGGGATAGAAATGATATCTTGAAGTTGATAATAACATAAACCAATGAGTCTGAGTAGCTAGGTGAAGTAAGAGAGGAACCAGTATAAATCCTGACATTAATAAAAGTCATTGGTGCAAAGCTGAAAAGATGCATAGGAGATTCCAAAACTCACTAACGTGGCAAATACCAAGTAAATTTAAATTTTATTTCAAGTTCCCAT
>NW_010951251.1:0-227 GCF_000633955.1 Camelina sativa
TATTTGGTTCTATCTTGTTGCCTTTTGACGTTCATTATCTTATGTTTTATTACTATCATCTATTGATCATAAGCGATTCATGAGATTAACTAACTTTCTGTAGCAATTGGCCCAGCGAAATGCTTCTCTGCTAAGCAAGCCTGGGGTCACGTTGCTTGTTCTTGAGATTCTGAATTATCGTTTGCTTCCGCTCTACAGGTATAACGAGCAAATAGTTCTCAAATTGG
>NW_010951252.1:0-227 GCF_000633955.1 Camelina sativa
ATGGATCAAGCACTTAGATACGACGCAACAAATAGCTGGGACAAGCTATGTATCTACAGAGTTCCATTTTATCTTCAAGAGAACGACAAAAAGTCTTACTTGCCTCAAACTGTCTCTATTGGTCCATACCACCATGGTAAGGAACATCTAATGCCCATGGAGCGTCACAAGTGGCGGGCAGTCAATATGATCATGGCACGTACCAAGCACAACATCGAAATGTATAT
>NW_010951253.1:0-227 GCF_000633955.1 Camelina sativa
TTAACTTCTCCATGTGACTTGGCTTTTGGTGATCCAAGCTTTTCAGAAGCCCCAGCTGGCTTCACTGATACCTTCGCATAAGCAGGTAGGGCAGATGACATCACATTTTGGGCACTGCGTGCTTTCACAGAGGAAGAAGAATCAGATGAAACATGTGCCAGAGCTGCAGGTCTGATATGCTGTGGAGCGGTATGAGCAGGTTGGTTGATAATTTGTACTCTCTGGGA
>NW_010951254.1:0-227 GCF_000633955.1 Camelina sativa
ACAAGAGCAGAATCTCCAGTGTACTTTTGAGATATAAGATAGCTAAAGCCAATTCGTTCTCCATGCCTAAATGGAACTGAAAAAAACAAAAACGTTATAGCCAGGGAATGTCTAGACTTAACCCAAAATAAGCTCAAACACGTAAACTATCTGTGAGAATTATTACCAGTTCCATCATTTGCAATATTAACCCCATCAAAGCTAAGGATAATATCGGATGGCTTCAA
>NW_010951255.1:0-227 GCF_000633955.1 Camelina sativa
ACATCCATTATATGCGCAAGACAAACTTCTGTTTTGAGGTTTATTCAAAAGAAGCAAAGCTCATGGACATAATAGTATATTGTTTTAGGACAACATAATTACGCATATTATATTTGGTCAATCTATCAGCAATTATACTGGAAAAAACAACTTAGAAGAGAGAGTAAAAGGAATGACCATAAACTACACACTTACAAGGATAAAATTTCTCTGATCCAACTTCTGCT
>NW_010951256.1:0-227 GCF_000633955.1 Camelina sativa
CACAATAATTAAACACAAAAGAAAGAAGTGGGGAGGCTACTACAGTGAATGCAGAACAACAACATAGAGGAGAGCAAGAAAAAAAAAAGAAAATCAAACAAATCATTGGGATGACAAAGGCCCACAAGATATGCTTACACATTAAAACGTGATTCACTTTAGTCAAGTGGAAGCTGATGCAAAAAAAAGAACATCACAAGAGAAATCCATGTCACTCTCTACTTTGG
>NW_010951257.1:0-227 GCF_000633955.1 Camelina sativa
TACCTTATCTCGTACTCAACCTCAGGAAGGAGCTTCCAATTCTTTAAGCTGCAAAGAAATAAATCAAAGGAAAAAAAAAAAGAAAATCAAATCCACAGAAACCAAAAAAGAACTCTTGGTATGTATGCAGTATGCCTCTTTACCAGTCCTCTAACCACCGGTGGTTCACTACTTTAATCTTCTTCATCCGCTTGGCTAGCTCATACTTTTCTCCTGCACAGAAAGAA
>NW_010951258.1:0-227 GCF_000633955.1 Camelina sativa
ATACCAAACAGATGGGTTTGAAATTTCAGCATAAGCGATTTCTTTGGTTTGAGGAGCTTGTGTATTGAATATAGTCCAATATGATAACTTAGTTGTTGTAGTCGTTGAAGGAATCATAACATCATCCTTAGGACTATCTTCATTGTAGTATTCTTTAGGTTTAACCTGTTCAATATTTTCTTTATAAAGAAAAGTAATAATTAAAACATAGAATTATTATCAATTCT
>NW_010951259.1:0-227 GCF_000633955.1 Camelina sativa
AAAAACACATATCACACTCTAATCAAACTCCCGCGCTGAGCACGGACCAAATACTAGACAATGACAAAATGACAAATAATAATAAATTAATCAGAACTAACAATTACAGCAAAACAACAATTTTAAGTACATAATGTTAACTTCTCATCATAATTATTTTATAAAACATGAACAAAACACAGAAAATGATCTTAAATTTTGAAAAGTAAAAAGCACACTAAATTATA
>NW_010951260.1:0-227 GCF_000633955.1 Camelina sativa
TATCGATATGCGGTTCACCAGAAGAATGAGATTGATAAAATCGTAGGCGAATTGTTGGAAGCGGGCACCATTCAAGGTAATTCCAGTCCATATGTATCTCCAGTGGTCTTGGTTAAAAAGAAGGATTGAACTTGGAGGCTTTGTGTCGATTACAGGGGCCTTAACGAATTAACAATGAAAGACAGATTTCCCATTCCCCTTATTGAAGATTTGTTGGACGAGTTAGG
>NW_010951261.1:0-227 GCF_000633955.1 Camelina sativa
TGCGCCGGTGCGGCTAGGAAAAGGCAGTTTCGAGGTTGGAGGTTTTGTTTTATGGCAGAAGAATCCAAATCTTTGGTTCTTAGAGCTAGTGGTTTCCGGTTTCAAGATTAGCGCCGGTAGTGACGGCAAGGTGGCTTGGAACCAATCCTCCACTCAACCTTCTCAAGCTCACCGTGGCCCTCCTCGCCCTCTCCGCCGCTTTTTTCAGGTAACTCATCTCAAACTCT
>NW_010951262.1:0-227 GCF_000633955.1 Camelina sativa
TTTCCAGCAAACAAATCTGTCGGGGTGGATGAGTACGTCTGTGGAGGTTGATGAACATTCGTAGGTGGAAATCGGGGTGCTATTGAAGGTTGAACTGTATTGACAGATTGAGCCATTGGCGCTCCTGGCAACTGAAACAAATCAATAGGAGCCTTTGTCGACTCTGCTACTAAAGGAACAGTAGTAGATCGGGGTGCTATTGAAGGTTGCTGGCTTCCTGTACTTTC
>NW_010951263.1:0-227 GCF_000633955.1 Camelina sativa
CAGTCGTAGTAGATACGTCTTTCCAGGTTTCACCATCAGTTTGTATGTGTCTAAAAAGTATCAAGTGTTACAAAACATAAAATGGCGTCTTGGTTTGGACATTGACATAAAAAACAGAAAGGATGATGATGATTACCTTTTGTAGAGCAATTGTATAATGGGCCGGGAAGTCCATTAAAAGTATGAGCATCAGAGGCATTAGGACCTCCACCCGTCTGAAGAGCTTG
>NW_010951264.1:0-227 GCF_000633955.1 Camelina sativa
CCAAAGAAGGGAGACGCTTTACTCTTCTGGAGCATAAGGCCTGACGGTTCTCAAGACCCTTCGAGCCAACATGGTAAGAGAGAAAGAGAAGATACATTGCCTTTCTCTAAACTTCTTATAAACCGTAGTATACCCCTTTTGGCTTAATTAGTTGAGGTCATGAGATGTTAACCAAAACTCTCAAAAACTTGTTTGATTGGTTCAGGTGGTTCTCCAGTCATCAAAGG
>NW_010951265.1:0-227 GCF_000633955.1 Camelina sativa
ACCAATATGAACTATATTAATTCTGGTGCTTTAATGTAGTTCAATTTGAAACCTCAATTTTATTTGGGTTTTGATTTAGGGTTTGAATTTCATGTTTTCTATTGGGAGAAAAAAAAAGGGGAGGGGTAGCTATTTTATGAAATGGTTAATGAAGTATAGAGATATATTAGGGCTTCTTCGAAGAGTTTGAAACTTTGCAAAATGGGGTTGGTTGGGGTAGGTTTTTT
>NW_010951266.1:0-227 GCF_000633955.1 Camelina sativa
CTATGCCTATCTTAGCATCTTGTGAAATCTGTTTCACAAATACAATTGATCAATAAAAATGTTATTTCTTTTTCCGTTTAATTCCTATTTTCGAAATTAAGTGACATGACCAAACCACTTTTTTGAGATCAAATTAAAAGTCATGTAATTAGAAGCATCTATATCTTAGAAAACATTGCCTCATCTTATATACCTTGTCACATTTCCTGAACTCTTCAACGGCAGCA
>NW_010951267.1:0-227 GCF_000633955.1 Camelina sativa
CAATGAACTTAAAAATTTGCTGCATAGAGATAATCATTTGAAAAAAATACTACTAATATTATGAATGTTTTAACAAAATTTCCTTGAATATATATTTAAAAAGCTATATTATGGTAAAGAGATAAGCCACTACAGTCGGTGGAAAAAAAAATAAGAGAGCATATAATGACTGAGGATGTTCTGTTTAATGAAACCACCAAGGGACAATTTACTTCGATGGCATAATA
>NW_010951268.1:0-227 GCF_000633955.1 Camelina sativa
CTGAATTTAATTTGGGCACCACTTTAAACAATATTTTTTGGCACACATTATATCGTCCACATGGATACGAACTTTGTTCTTGTAACTTTTCAAACTCTGTGTGGTTAAAACCATGTGGATAAAGCGTTTCGAGTACTGGCGTTTTCTGCTGGATAAATCCTTTCCATACACCATTTTTTAAAGATTTGTCAGAACTTTAAACGTGTAATCAGTATTCCCTCTCTCTC
>NW_010951269.1:0-227 GCF_000633955.1 Camelina sativa
ATCAAAGGGAACACTAGAATCTCACCCAACAGAAGATGTATTAAGCTCATTCTTGGATAGTGTAATGGTTATCATTGACACATGCCTTGTAGTCTCCAAACTTCAAGACAAATAGAAAAGGAAAGAAATAAGTAACAGTAACAGGCGAACATATTGAAAATGCGTTTTTATAAAAGTTTTAATGGCCCCTTACGGTAGAAGGCCTTCCTCAAGTGGTTCCCATGTGT
>NW_010951270.1:0-227 GCF_000633955.1 Camelina sativa
CGGCTAAACTGTTAGGTGAAGCAAAATAAAGAAACAGAAAAGATCATTATTTGAACTTTCGTTTCTCTCTAAATCACATACAGAGTTGCCAGGTTTGAATTCAGTTGACGTTCTCAATCTCAAGACGCAATTGAAAGCATACGGCCGGTTAAGCATCCGAAACCTGCAAAAGAACATCATGCAATTTTGTTTTAATTAATTTGGTAACACGTGAAGAAAGCACAGCT
>NW_010951271.1:0-227 GCF_000633955.1 Camelina sativa
TCTTAATCATTTTCTTTTTCCTGTCAGGTTGTTGACAAACCAGCTCCTGTTAGAATATCATCTCTCCTGACTTCTCGACACCTTTTACACAGGCGGGTCAGGTTGCCGGCAAGAAAGTACCGTCCTGGCGAGAATGGTCCAAAGGCAATGATTCTTATTTATGAACTTTTACTCACGATATATTTGACTCAATCTAACTTTTGGTGCTGAGCTTCGTTCCACATGTT
>NW_010951272.1:0-227 GCF_000633955.1 Camelina sativa
AGGCTATCTCCAAGAAGTCCCAGGAGCTTTCAGACCTAAGGAGACCTGCAAGAATTCATTCAGAGATTTTTAAGTGAGAACTATTCCCTAGTCGCTTCTGATCCAAAATCACCTAGCAGCTAACTTTCGAAAGGAACCTGATGATACGTGAATTTATCCTATAAGGCTATAACTTGAATTATACAGAAAAACAATAGCGTACCTAACTGAAATAGAATTTCCTTGCT
>NW_010951273.1:0-227 GCF_000633955.1 Camelina sativa
AAGCTCCACTCTTTCTAGTACAGGCCCATGCGCACGTCCGGGACAACTCCTACGTCCCGACTGAATCAAAACCGTCAAAACATTTAGCTCTCCATAGCAACCACTGAAGTTCTTCACGACCACAACCTTAAGTGTCATAGGAAGATTCTGGTAGGTAAGATTTTTTTTCCAATATGAACATGGACCGACGCCACAATATGACTTAGCGTACTGCAATATATCAAAAC
>NW_010951274.1:0-227 GCF_000633955.1 Camelina sativa
GCGCCGCCGATTTCATGATGGGAGGTTGGCAAGAGGTGACCGGTCCTTTTGGAGACCTGCGGTGAGAGATCGTTGACCGTGAGGTCGGCCTTGATTTTGTGATCGGAACTTCCTGCGAGGTTGGCACAAATGATGCTAGTGGTGAGGTCGCTCGTTGTTAAGATGTCGATTCTGCTGACATCGATCTCATGGTAGGAGGTCGAGAAGTCGGCAATTCTCGTGTGATC
>NW_010951275.1:0-227 GCF_000633955.1 Camelina sativa
ACGGGGTCTAAAAAGGAGGCTGAATTTAAAACCATTAAAGTAAAGCTATGCTACGCTCCACCTAGCCAAGTTGACCGACCATGGCGCAAGACCCATGACGAGCTCTTCAAAGACAAGACCTGCCCACACAAGATCGTGGCCAGGCCTTATGACAAAACCACTCAATCTATTGACTGGAT
Organism: Camelina sativa; assembly: GCF_000633955.1. Lineage (NCBI taxonomy): Eukaryota > Viridiplantae > Streptophyta > Magnoliopsida > Brassicales > Brassicaceae > Camelina > Camelina sativa. Next base: position 180 of record NW_010951275.1, read on the forward strand.
CCTTGAGCGTGACATCCCCACCGGAACCTACTTCGTTCGTGCCTACGC
>NW_010951276.1:0-227 GCF_000633955.1 Camelina sativa
TCCTCCGATCGTAACCGTTCTAAATATCAGCTCATCCACACCGTTCGTACCCACAAAGGAGCTGACGACAACGCGTTCGGCTGCGTTTACCAACGAGAAGACAACAACGCAGAAGAAACTGGCAAAGTCGGAGTCTCGCTCTCTAAAAACCTAATGGCAATAGCCGGAGAAGCTCTCAAGACAAACATCACAACTCTCGGACCACTAGTCCTACCAATGTCCGAACA
>NW_010951277.1:0-227 GCF_000633955.1 Camelina sativa
TGCTCCATAATCTTCCTCAACCTATCGTACCTCATCTTAAGAATGTTCACATCCATCTCCCCCGATGGAAATGAGTCCAACTCTTCTGCTAACTCGTCTCGTCTAGGTTGATTACCTCCAGTCCCCATAGCTTCAAATCCACGGAAATCAACGGAGGAGGAGGAGTGCCGTTCCGATAGCGCATTATTGTCTTGACCCCTGACGTAACAGCTAGAAGCACAATCAAA
>NW_010951278.1:0-227 GCF_000633955.1 Camelina sativa
ATTGCCCAAATTAAAAAGTGCACTGCCAAACGACAAGGAAATGCCTGCGCTGCTTGATCGTTTAAACGCGAGCATCCTCAGCCATTCGCTCACTTTGGGCGAGTTCAAGCCATTGTCCCCGGTTGATCGAGACGTCATGACCGTGATTCCAGTGAAAGTTCGTATCCAGGGGGACTCCACCAATGTGTCGAGAATCCCCAACTTTCTGGCAGAGTTTCCACGCAAAG
>NW_010951279.1:0-227 GCF_000633955.1 Camelina sativa
ATCTTTGGTAGGGGCATGTGCTAAAGCTTAAGGGATCCTTGTTGTTAGCAAGCCCAGAGGACGTGGTAGCAATTCAAGAATTGAGGGTGAAGAGTTCTGGAAAGAACAAACTGACCCGCGACCATAATGGCTTCCGGAAACTAATCTTAGCACTTACTCGAGCTGGAAAACTTTTTGCTCTGCACACTGGAGACGGGAGGATTGTCTGGTCCATGCTGCTAAAATCA
>NW_010951280.1:0-227 GCF_000633955.1 Camelina sativa
TTGATATCTGATTCATAGTCATTGAATAAGGTTAAATAATCTACCTTCTGTGACATCACTTCATATCGTCTATCCGCATCTCTCATCTCCTCCATTATAAAGACATCCCACCACTTGTGAATATGCCTCTCTCCATCATCAACATTTGGGCATGTGAAGAACCTACAATAGGTAACACAATTATCATATATAGTTAAGCTTAAACTTCGGATACATTAAAAACAGAA
>NW_010951281.1:0-227 GCF_000633955.1 Camelina sativa
TCAAGGAGTGCGAGAACAACCACAATGTAATGAACAGCCCTTGTGCGAATATAAAAAGGGAGATTGGGTGGCCGCATGGAGTTCCATTTGTTCATCCTCACGACCTCCCCAATAAAGCTAAAATCGGTTTCCTTGAGACATATGAACCAGGATGGTCTGAAACACATGACATGGAGCTCAGTCTCTCTGAAACCGCTCAGGGGAACCAACATGTGACTAACTGTAAC
>NW_010951282.1:0-227 GCF_000633955.1 Camelina sativa
TTTCTGGGAAGCGAGAAAGTTGCTCTCTTGATCTCCTGTGGTGAGTAAGGCGCATTTAGAATCTGGAGAGCGCTTGAAGAGCAGCGTTTGGTGACAAGGGCTGATATTTCTGAAACTGTGACTGAGGAACGCGCACTTTGACCACCAAACAGACCCTTGTAGAAATTTACGACAAGGTTTTGAATTCCCTGTCTGGAGTCCACGACCTGGTCATTGTCGTCTAAGAG
>NW_010951283.1:0-227 GCF_000633955.1 Camelina sativa
TTTTTATCAAAATTATTCAAGGCGGAATTTTGGAATGGGAGCAGTAATCTTCTGCTTCTCATTCATTACATGGAGTCAACCAATGAATGCTTGCCACGTGCCTTGTAACCACCCCTATTGCACTGGTATTTTTTATTTAAAAAAAAAATGTGGGTAGTTTTCGCTAGTTAACGCCTTGGTTCTATAATTTCTAAACGCGTTATTGGAATAAGTAGGTGGACCGGACC
>NW_010951284.1:0-227 GCF_000633955.1 Camelina sativa
GTACATAGCTGGACTGTCCCTGTCAAGCTTCAGAAGTGGATTGCCAATCTGATCAAACAGCAAAAGAAAAAAAAAACAGAAGGATTCAGAAGAGAACCAAAAGAGCTGATGGAACGTCAAGAAGGGTTCTTTTGCTTACTGCAATGCCTTTGATGTTGAACTTGAAACCACTTGACCGTGAATTGTAGCTGAGAATCGCATCAGCCAGTTGAGGTATGTAATGTCCT
>NW_010951285.1:0-227 GCF_000633955.1 Camelina sativa
TCTCGATCCATGGAACATAAGGAGCATTCACATCTAAACCCCAATGGTTTTTTAATGCAGCCACTATCACAAACGCAATGCTCGCACGAGGACTTAAAATGAGTTCTCTTGCTGCCCAGGTGTCCACAACGGGAACAGTGAGAAGATCTTTTTTTCATCTCTGAGAGGGATTCTTCACCATCATCCACAGGTTTGGTTCCACCAAGAACTGCAGGTTTCAACCCTTT
>NW_010951286.1:0-227 GCF_000633955.1 Camelina sativa
TCCCGGGACGGGTTCTTCCTCGACATCACCTGAAGCATGTCGAGGGAATTACTGAGGTTGTTAGAGATGTTTAAGATGCTCTCCTTCAAGTTCTTAGGCAATGCAACACTCATATCATTGTTATTCTCATTGTCATTGCGACATCTCGAGAAACCATCTAGACACGTGTCTTGGTTTGTGATGGCGTTGCTGAGCAACATTTTGACGTCATGGGACTCAAAGGATGA
>NW_010951287.1:0-227 GCF_000633955.1 Camelina sativa
CCACCAGGGTAGCCAAATGATGCATCACTGTAGAAAGAAAGAGCAAGGACATTTAGCATGTTGATGTCTGGGTCCTCCCCATACTAAAATTAAAGAAGTTTCTGTCAGATTCACACTGCTGGTTTCTGGAAGATAACAAACCTAAAACTGATGATGGGAGGTCCAGGCTTATCGTCAGGAGTTGGGAATTCAAATTTATAGCTGCAAGAGAAAGACAAGAGGTTAAT
>NW_010951288.1:0-227 GCF_000633955.1 Camelina sativa
AAGTAAAGTGAAGTTATCTTTTTAAAAAGTGTATATTAGAAATGATAATTCTCTTTGTAACCAAAAAAAACTCAAAAAGGGATAAAAAAAATAATTGAAGCCCGAAAAAGCCAACAAAGATAGGAGACAGAGCCATGAACGTGATCTGCCCAACAAAAGGGACCTTTTTTTTTCCTCTGTAACTTTTTCTAAAAAGCAAAAAAAAAAAAAAAGATGAGAGAGAGAGA
>NW_010951289.1:0-227 GCF_000633955.1 Camelina sativa
GCGTGGTTGACTGGTGACCGTAAACACCCTGTCACTCCTGCCACGGAAGAGTCCTGTTTCAAATCCCCTGTTCCGGCTAAAGCCCGTAGCAAACGTCACCGCAACGGAGTCAAGTCCTGGTCACTTGGTTCATCGTCCTCTTCCGGTCCTTCCTCGTCCGGTTCGACCTCCTCCTCCTCCTCTTCCGGTCCTTCCAGCCCGTGGTTCTCCGGCTCTGAGCTGCTCGA
>NW_010951290.1:0-227 GCF_000633955.1 Camelina sativa
ATGGCCTAGTGGATCTCATCAACTGCAAAAATAAAGATGGAACAAAATTAACCTTCAATTTCTTGTTTGACGTTAGCTCCACAAAGACTGAAAGGATGTTTCTCGTTGCGACGATTCTCTCAGGTATCATAGAAGGTCTGATCAAGGCTGTATTGTCTGCTGTTATCAAGGAATTCTTACAGGCGCAAAAAGATAGTGAGACAATACATGAGAGGGTGCACACCGCA
>NW_010951291.1:0-227 GCF_000633955.1 Camelina sativa
CATTTCAAAAAGGGTCAATGCACTATTTTATAGAGTTATAATAATATGAATAAATGTTACTATCATATATGGTAGTTCATAGAGCAGAAATCTACCAAACAACATGCATGCAGCATTGTTCTAACAATCATAGTTGAGAACCAAATATATTAGCGCGTGTGGTTTCATATAAACTCTATGTTCAAAAAACCTATCATGTCATATAAATAGATAAATAAATCTAGTTA
>NW_010951292.1:0-227 GCF_000633955.1 Camelina sativa
AATCCTGTCCAGATTCCGAAATCAAGAACCAACGGTTGGCAAGCTTCTTGGAAGAAGTTCTTAATCGACATGATGTACCTTAGAGGATACGTTAGTCTCTACCCAAACTTCCCTAACCAGTCAAGCTTCTCAACCAACCACATGGAACCAGGAGCTCACATCGCTGCTAAAGACAATGTGGTGAAACACAACAAAACCGATTTCGAAGTTCCTTTGCTTATGGATGA
>NW_010951293.1:0-227 GCF_000633955.1 Camelina sativa
TTTTTGCTCAACAGGCCCCTTGTTGCTTCTTTTGCTAAGATTACTCCACCAGGGAAGCCGCCATCATTCTCCGGCCATATTAAGCTATACAAAACTCAAACGCGACGAGAGATGGTATTATTTCCATTGCCCCTTGCATAGAAACACACAAGTAAAAGTGCATAGTTCCTTTACCGATGCTCTTGCTCTTTCGTCTATATATGTTTTTCCAGAGAGATGCCGTGGCT
>NW_010951294.1:0-227 GCF_000633955.1 Camelina sativa
AGATCTCTATTTTTGATTTACTTCTACTTATGTAATTTATGTTTCCATTATGTTCGTACTTAGTAGTAGTAAGAGTATACCATTTGATTTCAAACTCTTGCTTACAAAGAATTAAATCGTTGAGGGTAACTAATCTAATACTAATAATAAGAGTGACTATTCACATTTTCACAAAAGAAAAAGATTAGGTGATTTTTTTTTTTTTTTTTTTTTTTTTTTTTTTTTTA
>NW_010951295.1:0-227 GCF_000633955.1 Camelina sativa
AATCATACTAATGCCCTGATAAACTTACCCTCTCAATCGAATTGATTATTGGTGTTCCGATTGCATCGCATACTCCGTCAATTCACCACCGCTACAATCTCCACGACGATTCAAATCGCCACCGCTACCGTCACGATGATGACATCTCCGCCGATTCAACTTGCCTCAATCTGTAGCCTGCGATTAAACCAGCTCTTCCTTTGGCGGATCGACACTTTGATCGGGAG
>NW_010951296.1:0-227 GCF_000633955.1 Camelina sativa
TCCACAACAATAGCAATGCGCAAACACAGATCAAAAGATACAGAATTTTCAAAATACGAATCAACTAATACCTGCAAACGTAAGTGGTCGGCATGGACACTCCCACCCAACGGCCGATGACATCATCGTCGTCGTCGTCTCTGTGTAAGCGAGAACCAATTTTACTCACAAATCGGTGATTCCAACAAACGTCACGAAAACCGGTCTGACCGGGTTGATCGTCTTTG
>NW_010951297.1:0-227 GCF_000633955.1 Camelina sativa
AAGCTCAGTAGTCTACGGTGGAGACCCGGGTCGGGCGGTCGGGTCATCGGGTCGGGAGATTACGACGGTGTAGTGACCGAGTACGATCTCGAGAAAAGAACGCCCGTGTTCGAAAGGGACGAGCACGGTGGCCGACGCGTGTGGAGCGTTGATTACACGCGTCACGGCGGCTCGTCCGCCATAGGCGCGTCTGGATCGGACGACGGGACCATGCAGGTGTGGGATCC
>NW_010951298.1:0-227 GCF_000633955.1 Camelina sativa
ACCCCCAATGGTATGAACCCACTCGATTCCACACTTGTTTGAGTTCGACTCTAATACCATTTATAACGATCCAACCATCACTTTACTTAGTGGGCATAATATCCACTCTCAATCTATAGGCTCATCTTTTTTAATGGATTTCACGTCCTTTTACTAGGCACGTAAACCCATCCATCATTTTTCAATAAGCGTTGATAAGGGTTAGCCACTTTTTCTCCCTCCTGAAT
>NW_010951299.1:0-227 GCF_000633955.1 Camelina sativa
TTGTTGTTAACTGCATCAACCAGCCAGGTTAAATCTGTCCCTCTTTTCTCTCCAGTTGGGCATCCAAAGGAGCAACTACCGCAATAATGTCCGTCAGTTGAGTTCCTTGGCACTGTTGTCACATCCAACCCAAGCTTCTCGCAACCTTTCCGCAGAATCTGGTTCTGAAACCCTTCTCTGATGACTCTCTCAGTGACACCTATCCTCTTGCAGACTCTATCCATCGC
>NW_010951300.1:0-227 GCF_000633955.1 Camelina sativa
ATCAAGTAAATATAAATAAAACAAAACCCCAATTTTAACATCATTACGCATGAACATTCTAGCTTCTTATGCTTTTATGATGTTTATCCAAAGACAAAAAAAGGTTCACTAGAGTTAATAAATGGATCTTCAACTTAGGTTACATAGAATATGAAAATGAATACAAGAAGTTGTAATATGTATTAATGTTTTTATTAAGTTTTGTATATTTGAAAATTAATTAAAAT
>NW_010951301.1:0-227 GCF_000633955.1 Camelina sativa
ATCGTCTACCTCGTGTACCGTCCTCGTTCTCCCTACGTCGATATCTCAGCCGCTAACCTAAACGCTGCTTACCTCGACATGGGGTTCTTGCTAAACGGTGATCTAACCATTTTAGCAAACGTCACAAACCCAAGCAAGAAAAGCAGTGTGGACTTTACCTATGCGACGTTCGAGCTTTACTATTACAACAACCTCATAGCGACTCAATACATTGAACCGTTCAAGGT
>NW_010951302.1:0-227 GCF_000633955.1 Camelina sativa
GATATTCGTGATGCAAATGAAAAATGATGTTTGTTTAGTGCAATTAAACACATCATCTAGATGTATTTGTCAAACTCATCAAAAGGTAGAAAAATGTGGATGATTTTAAGTGGTGGATTCATATGGAGATATATTTCCAAAAATTGTAAACATCTAAAATACCTTAAGAGTTTTAGTATCTGATCGTCAAAACTTTTGAAAACGACTAGGCTGAAAGGAGGACAATA
>NW_010951303.1:0-227 GCF_000633955.1 Camelina sativa
AGTGATCCATCATCTATTGCTTTTGTTGAGGCTCTACTCCAGTTTTATTTGCTCCACATTGTTTCATCATCTTCATCTGGAAGCACTATAAGGGGGTCAGGAATGGTTCCCACGTTTCTCCCTCTCTTGGAGTATGCTGATCCAAGCCACATGCATCTTGTATATTTGGCTGTTAAAGCACTACAAAAGCTCATGGATTATAGTAGTTCAGCCGTACCTCTACTCAG
>NW_010951304.1:0-227 GCF_000633955.1 Camelina sativa
ACAACGAGCATGTTATCTGATGAAAACACCCCAAAATCCATCCATATCCCTTTGCTGGACCAAGACTCGTTCATTGAGCCTTCAGGGAACCACAATGTGCCTCGGCCTGACAGTATACGTGGTTTCTTGACACGGCCCACTCGAACCGTGCATTACTACTGGAGACAGTTTGATGACTCCTTCATGCGACCCGTCTTTGGAGGTCGTGGCTTTGTCCCTTTCGTCCC
>NW_010951305.1:0-227 GCF_000633955.1 Camelina sativa
GCCATTGATGCGTAAGCTGTGAAAACCGATGTAGGTGAAGGAAGATCCTTTGAGAAAATCATCGTATCTCTCTGTTTTTGTTTTCTTTCTTTTCTCTGTTTTTGCTCACTGTGTTATACTTTGAAGATGGAGAGAGTGAAAGCGAGAGAGGGTGAAAGAGATAGGAAAAAAGATGTTCACCTACACGAAGTATAGCTCAATACATGACCACACATCTCAACTTTAAA
>NW_010951306.1:0-227 GCF_000633955.1 Camelina sativa
ATGCGTTGGAGCAACTTCTTACTTTTGCAAGGGATGAGAGAAAATGGAGATTCTGGATGTGTCGTTCTTGTTCGACCAAGTTCTCTAGTGCTGAAGAATGTAAGAATCATCTTGAACAAGAGCATCGTGCAAAATTTACACCTGATTTGACAAAGTGTATGCCCCAAAGGATAAGTAAAGTCTGGGCTCGTAAGATATCTGTTGGAGGTTGGGAACCAGTGGATACA
>NW_010951307.1:0-227 GCF_000633955.1 Camelina sativa
GCTGATAGTCCCAGAAAGGGGTTTGAGACAGGGCGATCCGCTTTCTCCTTACATTTTTATCTTGTGTACGGAGGTTCTGATTGCTAATATTCGGAAGGCGGAGGAGGAAAAGAAGATTACAGGTATAAAGGTGGCAAATAAGTGTCCGCCAATTACGCATTTGCTGTTTGCGGACGACAGTCTTTTTTTCTGTAAGGTTGATAGAGCTCAATGTGGGATTGTGTTGG
>NW_010951308.1:0-227 GCF_000633955.1 Camelina sativa
AGAGTACCAAGAGGGAGAAACGGTTTCCAGCCTTCTCGACCCATCTACCAATCAATGGAACTGGAGTAAAATCAGAGAAGAACTACCACAGTATGTGGATTGCATCAAACAAATCCCCCTGGCCCCGTCAAGGAGAGAGGACCAACTAGTTTGGCTACCTGTCAAATCTGGGCAGTATACCACAAAATCTGGTTATGGTATAACTTCCACTTTTGATATCCCAGATG
>NW_010951309.1:0-227 GCF_000633955.1 Camelina sativa
GGAGGCTTGCAATGCATTGGCAACCCTAAAGAACTGAAGGGAAGGTACGGTGGATCTTATGTGTTTACAATGACAACATCTTCAGAACACGAGCAAAAAGTGGAGAAGCTGATTCAAGAAGTCTCCCCAAACGCCAAGAAGATATATCACATCGCAGGGACTCAGAAGTTTGAGCTTCCAAAGGAGGAGGTTCGGATCTCAGAGGTGTTCCAGGCGGTGGAGAAGGC
>NW_010951310.1:0-227 GCF_000633955.1 Camelina sativa
AATAATGGCAAATCGACCTGAGTTGCTAGCTCCACCGGAGATATTCTACGATGAAACCGAAGCTCGGAAGTATACTTCTTCTTCCCGTATCGTCGATATTCAGGTTTTTCAATATCTCTTATCTCTCTGTTTCTCCTGAAATTTAGCACTTGTGCATAAAAAAAAACACATTTTTATGGTTTTATAGGCGAAGTTGTCAGAGAGAGCTTTGGAGCTTCTTGCTTTGC
>NW_010951311.1:0-227 GCF_000633955.1 Camelina sativa
ATTTCTTCATCTTCTTTCTCACTCAAGTGTTGTTGATGATGAGTTCCATAACTTACACTACCGTTCATGATCTCACTCAGCAGGAGTCCGGTACATGGCCCCATAGTTGGAGCCGGTTTTTGTTGCTCGATCATATCACCGGAGAGAAACCCTAATTGGGATGAGACGGTGATACCTTCAAACCCTCCGACGGTGGAAACCGGAAAGAGAAAGGCCGCTTCTGGTGG
>NW_010951312.1:0-227 GCF_000633955.1 Camelina sativa
AACAAAGATGTTATTCTTACAATTCCATCATTTTTGCAACCTCAGAACTGCGAGGATGGAGTGTTATTCGGGTACAAACTGTAGAAGATATACTTCTTTTTCCTGCAAAGTTATAACATAATTTATTCCTTTAAATACACGATCATCAAAAATATACAATAATTTTTATAAAATTAATTCTATACCTTGGAAATCTTCAATAACACCCCAACGAATAACACAAATTA
>NW_010951313.1:0-227 GCF_000633955.1 Camelina sativa
CCATGGTTTCTGCATAAACTCAGAAGCAGAAGACGAAGAAGAAGAAGGGATGGTGTCCATGACGTGGAACGGACATGGCGGCGAGAGCTCCGGTGGGTTCTTGAATGGCTTAGGAGATTACGACGGCTTCATCCAGGAGCTAGGTGAATTCCCCTATATGCCCTTGGCCATTGACTCTGCCGATGCTTCCTCCCACTTACATGGCAGCGTTTTCGCAGAGCCTCACC
>NW_010951314.1:0-227 GCF_000633955.1 Camelina sativa
AAAAAAAAAAAAACCAGACAACTTGTACGACGACGTATGACTACAGAGAAAGAAAGGTTTCAGATGATTCGTTGGGGTTTTAGGTTTCGTGAATAGAGTTTTTGGATTCCACTGTTAACAAGTTCTCTCTTATGTGTGACCATGGCGTTGTTCGTTGCGATGATGTCACTGAATGGTTATTAAACGTGCTGCGACGTGGGGGTTAACGATCTTGATTTACGCGTTAC
>NW_010951315.1:0-227 GCF_000633955.1 Camelina sativa
TCTCTAGCATCTGCAACAAAGAATTAAACATACGGTCCTCTTCAAATAAAAAATGCTCATCTTGGTATCTAGGAGGAAAAAAGGGTAGGTGAATTGTGATTATATGCAACTTTTGTTGGTCCTTCCTTACTAATATCAATTAAAAGAAGAAAACAAAAAATTAATTTGGTTCACAATAAAGTCACTTTAATGTACTTGGGGAACCTTTTAGACAATCTTCTCTGATC
>NW_010951316.1:0-227 GCF_000633955.1 Camelina sativa
GAAGACTTACCTAAGCAGTACGCAAGGAGAGAGAAGAAACCCTTTCCAGTGCCAATTGTGGACCTGAGACGAGCTGCGAGGGAGAGAGTCAAGAACAACAAAGACAAACCTAAGAGACCTCTACCTCCTCCTAAAAATGGTATGGTTGTCAAGAGCCTTGTGCCTCTTGCTTATAAAGTATACAATGCAAGAATCAGATTGATCAACAATCTCCACCGGCTCATGAA
>NW_010951317.1:0-227 GCF_000633955.1 Camelina sativa
AAAATCGCGTACCGTACTACCCCATCGGTCCATGGTATCAACCTTAGCACGACGGCTGAGCAGAAGCTGAACCACATCGGTTCGTCCTTGACAAGCGGCGACATGAAGAGCAGTACGGCCATCGATGTCACGGTAATCGACATTAGTTCCCGAATCCAACATCTTATTGATCCCATCGATATCACCTTCGTTGGCTAGATACATTAGACGAATCGTCGGATCCACGA
>NW_010951318.1:0-227 GCF_000633955.1 Camelina sativa
CCACCCTTTTACGCCGACGACCCAATGTCTACTTGTAGAAAGGTTCACATAATTTTGTTTAAAAAATAATTACTATTTGACCTTATTTTTATTTTTAATGAACTTAATGTATTCATAAGCTACAGTATAATGTATACATGTAAAAAACAGATAGTGAATTGGAAGACACATTTGAAGTTTCCTGAAGAAGCAAGGCTATCACGAGCGGCAAGGGATCTTATTGGTAA
>NW_010951319.1:0-227 GCF_000633955.1 Camelina sativa
CACCGTGAAAATGTCCTGAAAAAAAAAAAAAAAAACTCTTACTCTTGTTAAAACTCAAGTGACATGACTATATCTCAATTTAATTGAACTAGAAATCAATTAGACTAATGATCAAAGCAACAAAATTGTAAGAATTACGAAAGCAGATAACTAAAGAAGCAATAAGCACAAGTGTATCCAAAAACATATGAATTAAATTATAAAAAAAAAAAAAAAAAAAAAAAAAA
>NW_010951320.1:0-227 GCF_000633955.1 Camelina sativa
TCCAATTTGATCTTCAGTCACAACCCAATGGAAAACAGAGAGTGTCACAGATCTGGTGATGAGTCGTATAAGTATGATGATCAGAGACTCACATCAGATTGTTGGACCAAGAACAACGACCTTCTACCAACTTCCAACATCATTGAGGAAATATTTGGTCAAGAAGACTGGGAAGATAATGATGATGATAACTTGAAGGGGAAGTAAATGTAAAAAAATAGTTTTCT
>NW_010951321.1:0-227 GCF_000633955.1 Camelina sativa
TGCATGATTCAAACTCTTCGCCGCATCAGAAACAAGATGAAACGCCACAGCCAAGCGAGGTTAACTTGGAAAGCAAGGAAGTAGCAGTGGCTGATAATGAGAGAGAGGAAGGCATGGCTGAAGCGTGGTACAATGCAGTCACATCAGGATGGGGTCCTGAAAGTGCCCTTTGGGATGATTTGGACAGTTCTCATCAGTTTTCAGAAAGCTCATCTTCTTCTTCTTCT
>NW_010951322.1:0-227 GCF_000633955.1 Camelina sativa
ATATAAAGATAATAGAAAACTGAATCTTACTGCTGCATGTCTGCCTACATACAACTCCATACACCTATCCTCTACATAGACTTCAAAACCACATCGGAACCAAAAATACTTAAAAGGAACAACCCCTAAAAGGAAAATGTACGAAGAATATTAATAATGATTCTTTTGTGAATCTCTAATGTAGACAGATTCCTAGTTCTGTGCTACATCACTCTACGTATGAGGAC
>NW_010951323.1:0-227 GCF_000633955.1 Camelina sativa
GATGCTCGAGCTGAAGAGCTCGTGCCCGGGGGATTGATGTTGATTTTAGGATCATGTCTTAAAGACGGTATGAAGATGTCGGAAACCTATAGAGGAATAGTCCTGGATTTAATTGGAGCTTCTTTAAATGATCTTGCTCATCATGGTATCATCGAGCAAGAGAAGGTGGACTCTTTCAACATCAGACTCTACATTGCAGAGGAAGGCGAGTTGAGGCAAATCATAGA
>NW_010951324.1:0-227 GCF_000633955.1 Camelina sativa
ATAGCAAAACCATTTAACACAAAGCAGAAGTAATGGTACACTAAATAATGATTTGACTGTTAGCTACATATCAAACAAAATTAAATAAGAAAACCATTCAAAGCTCTCCTTAGGTAAGCATTTAATAAGCTAGTGAGACTATTTCCAATTGGTTTGTTAAATGAGATTAACATTGACAATAGAGAATATAGAGGATACCTTGCTTTTGCTGTCATTGCATTCGGATC
>NW_010951325.1:0-227 GCF_000633955.1 Camelina sativa
ACACAAAATTTACATCAATCAAAACTGATGCTAAAATAAATTACATTAATAGCATTAATAAATTAAATATTTTTTGACAACAAATTAATGAAAATTTAGAAGATAAATATATAAAAAATTGAATCCTAATTATTATATAAGAAAATTACGTATCTAATAAAACTAAAAAATATTTTTCTTTTTGTTTTGTATGTATTGTTTCTTTATCTTCAGATTATTACAAATCT
>NW_010951326.1:0-227 GCF_000633955.1 Camelina sativa
CCATCTCTCTCCAAAGGGGTTGCAACAGGTGAGAGAGCATAACATCTGTTATCAAAATATGCTTATAGGGTTTGGTATAGTACGTTGAGATGCACTACAGTACTCTTGTATATATGATATTTTTTTTTGAGAATTTTGCAGGTTTCTGAAAGGCGCAAGAAAATCCATGAATCAGGATTACTAAACACTATCGAGTTGGTGATTACCTCACCGCTGCGCCGGTACTA
>NW_010951327.1:0-227 GCF_000633955.1 Camelina sativa
AAGAGAGCAACGTGATACGAGTAAGCTTCCGTCCCCGTCGTGTTTAACATCGGAACCAATATCATATCGCCGCCGTACGCAGCCACTGATCCAAGACGGATGTAGTTACGCGACCCCGAGGTGGAAGGCCATAGACAGTGTGAAAATCTTGTGAGACGAAGCTGTGACAGGAGTGAGAAACGATGAGTAGTTAGACTCACTCTCCCGTCGACGCCACCTCCGTCTTC
>NW_010951328.1:0-227 GCF_000633955.1 Camelina sativa
AAAAAAAAAAAAAAAAAAACATTAGGTTAAATTCAAAATTGTGGAACTTCTGACATTATTGATGGGTTTCTTTTTTGGTTAACTATGGGTTATTTTAATATATATGGATAAGTTTTACGTGGACATGAACAGTTGTTATACAGTTGTCCTCTGCTCTATTATATGTGTTGGGAAACACAATGTGACTTATTTATTCATCAAAACTTTGATATTCGGAGAAGAACAAA
>NW_010951329.1:0-227 GCF_000633955.1 Camelina sativa
ACCAAGGTATTCTCCACTGGGATCCATGCATTTTGGCTCGTCGGAGCCTACTTATGCGCCAACTCGACAATACTCACCTATCGAGCAGTTCATTGCACACCCAAACCCAACAATTCTAAGGGGAAATCAAGGATATCAGGAAGGGAACATTGAGGACCAGAGACTCAGCAGACTCTTACGATGATTCACGACCTTCTGACGCATATGATCCAACAGCAGCAACAACA
>NW_010951330.1:0-227 GCF_000633955.1 Camelina sativa
TTCGGAGCAGCTTTTAGGTTTGCGATTAAGAAGGATGTGAGAAACCTTCACATGCTGCAAGATATGTACAAACACTGGCCGTTCTTCCGAGTCACCATCGATCTAATTGAAATGGTGTTTGCCAAGGGAGACCCTGGGATTGCTGCTTTGTACGACAAGCTTCTTGTCTCAGAAGATTTATGGGCTTTTGGAGAGAAACTCAGAGCCAACTTTGAAGAAACCAAGAA
>NW_010951331.1:0-227 GCF_000633955.1 Camelina sativa
AAATCGCCTTTGCAGAGTAGGAGCATGAACCACAACTGTTTTCTATCAAAAATAGGACCCTTGAAAGAAGGATTAGGGTCGGATGTGTGGGAATCTTTGGAGAAATCATCCCTTGGAGTTTTTTTAAAGCTTACTGAATTGTCGTACACATGGTGCGCAAAGAATGTTCATTACTTGCTCACGCATCAGCTGAGAGTCAACAACTTCCATGAGGTTTGGTCGTTGAT
>NW_010951332.1:0-227 GCF_000633955.1 Camelina sativa
TCTTTGCTCTTTCCATGTTCTGCATATCCATTGATCATAGCTGTCAAAGAAACAATATCATCTCTATCTGTTTCTTCGAATATTTTTGAAGCTTCTTTGATACTTCCGCATTTCGAGTACATATTAATCAGACTACTACGAACCGTGGGGTTCTGTTCTAGACCAAGATAAAGAGCAAGCGCGTGAACTTGTCTGCCTCCCTCAAGAACTGTCATGTTTCCTGAAAC
>NW_010951333.1:0-227 GCF_000633955.1 Camelina sativa
TAATATTATTTTTTATATTCTAATAAACTTTTAAAGTTTTAATATTTTCATTTATTTTATTAAAAAAAATTACATTTCTCTTATTTTCTGTATATATATATATATATTTGTTTCCTTTTCTAAATATTTTAATATATAAACTGTACTGATTTTTTAAAAATGTTAAATAATGATAGTAGAATTTTAATACTCACCAGAATATAATATACTATTTAGTATTTACATAT
>NW_010951334.1:0-227 GCF_000633955.1 Camelina sativa
CACCTTTACATGTGGACTCCCTCTGGTGCGTTCTGTGTATGCAACCCTCTCCCAGGCTTCTCCATATCGGACCTCAAATGGAACATTGATGGAAGCTGCCTCCTTCTAAAAGACAAAGACGCATTCTGTTGTGCCACTGTCCCGTCTCTACCTGAGTCCAGCGACTACAGCTCTGATGACTGAAGATTCCTTATGTGTTTTTTTTTGTAAAAGTTGCAGCCTTTTGT
>NW_010951335.1:0-227 GCF_000633955.1 Camelina sativa
GACTGGGCGTGGTTTTCGGTCGTTGTCCACTGCCACGTAGGTGACGTAGGCTTCGGTCACTTTGGCCACCTGGTCAGGTTGAAGGCGGCGCTGGGCGTACACTTCTACGTAAATCTGAATGGATGTTCGCCCAACCTTCGTGATTTCTGCGTAAAAGCTGCACAGGTCGCCCACAAACACGGGTTCTTTGAACACAAATGAATTCACCGCCACCGTGGCAATGCGAC
>NW_010951336.1:0-227 GCF_000633955.1 Camelina sativa
TTAAGCAGTCTGGATCAGGAGATTGTGACACAGCTCTTTGAAGCTGGACGGATACAGGCTTGTGTGATGAGCAGTTCATTGTGTTGGGGAACTCCATTATCTGCGCATTTGGTGGTCGTAATGGGGACACAGTATTACGATGGGAGGGAAAATTCACATTCTGATTATCCCGTCCATGATCTGCTTCAGATGATGGGGCGTGCTAGCCGACCTCTTCTTGACAATGC
>NW_010951337.1:0-227 GCF_000633955.1 Camelina sativa
ATTAGAACAAGAGTCAAAGTCTACTTACTTGATTTCACTTGCTATCGAGCACCTGACTCAAACCGCGTCCCAATGTCAACTCTTATCGAAACCATCTATCTCGATGACAAGCTTGATCAAGAGAGTATTGACTTCCAAGCCCGGATTCTTGAGAGGTCCTGGTTAAGCAACCAAACCAGTATTCCTCCTTCCTTGATGGAAATACCCCTCAAGAAATCTCTCTCCTC
>NW_010951338.1:0-227 GCF_000633955.1 Camelina sativa
CAGAGACCCAGGCCTTTTGTGTTTGGTCGGAATGAGAGGATTCGAACCTCCGACCCCTGACTTCATATTAGCAACGGTTAAGGTTCAGAATTTTTTATCCATCGAAACCACTCCTCGCTTGTAAACCATTAGGAATACTCAAACCGAATGCCGTGAGGTGAAACGTGTCACTCCACCCAATCCACTTCTTCTTTACTCTTCGAGCGAAAGATGAGAAAAGCCAACAA
>NW_010951339.1:0-227 GCF_000633955.1 Camelina sativa
ATGTCCTTAAATATGACCAATGCTTTCTCTAGTTTCCCGTTATTACAGAGCCCATCTAATAATATGCTGTACGTCATAATACTGGCAGACAAACCATCAGAAACCATCTGTCTGAATACCATTTGGGCAGAATCACAGTCGCCATTTTGAAAAAACCCTTGGATAAGTGTGGTGTAAGCAACAGTGTCGCCCATCACTCCTCTCTGAGACATCTCACGGAAGAGTTC
>NW_010951340.1:0-227 GCF_000633955.1 Camelina sativa
AGAAAGAACTATGATCCATCAGAAACTTCGGAGAAATGTCATTTTCCATCTTTTGCTTTCAAGAAGATGGAAGAAGGGAAGCTTATGGATATTGTTGATGGGAAGATGAAGAATGTTGATGTGAGTGACGAAAGGGTTCAAAGGGCGATGAAAACTGCGCTTTGGTGTATACAAGAAGATATGCAAACGAGACCGTCGATGAGCAAAGTTGTTCAAATGCTTGAAGG
>NW_010951341.1:0-227 GCF_000633955.1 Camelina sativa
CTTCATTAATGGGGAGAGAAAGGAAAATAAAAATAACAAAATTTGTCAAACAGTGATGTTTTTTGGATGTTTTTCATATGTGAGTTTGTTAAACCAAGTAACTAACAGATAAATAAAAAACGTAATAAGTTAAATATTAACAGGTGACACATCTCGACCCTGAAGAGAATCCATGTGTGATGTGCCATAAAACTAGAGTCCGTTTAAAAACTTATAAAAAAAAAAAA
>NW_010951342.1:0-227 GCF_000633955.1 Camelina sativa
TGTTTCTGTAACTGTTGGATACGCATCAAAGGAACGAAATATAAGAGTGAACATTCTTGGTGTTAATTTTTGTTGGCGTTACAGATGCATATACAGAGTCTTACCGCTAGTGGAAGGAATTTCAATGTTAATGATATTCGTCGGCCAGCCAGAATATTTCGATTGATATTCCTCGTCATCACAGTGGTATACGCGCTTATCTTTCTTTGCAGCACCACCAGAAAAAT
>NW_010951343.1:0-227 GCF_000633955.1 Camelina sativa
TTGTTTCTTTAACAGACGCTGATATGAAGTCTACACCAATGGAACCGTAGAAAATTACATAAAAGGGTTATGGATTTCTGAAAGTAGAAAGTGACGTGGGAGTCAAGTTTTACCGAGAATGTCTTGGCAAAGAATAAAAGATTCTCCAATGATATGAATCCAGCTCCTCTGATAACAACAGATGCAAGAAAACCAAATTAATCACTATTTGACATGTTCTTATTACT
>NW_010951344.1:0-227 GCF_000633955.1 Camelina sativa
ATTGTAAAGACCCACTTGGAACTCACGGCTTTCTTGCCCGGAGGAAGTTCGGCTTCGTCCCATGTATGGTTTCGGTTCATAGCTCCCATTTCATCATTGACTGCATCCAACCACACTTTACTCTCCTTGGCTTCTTCATACGTTTGTGGTATATGGTGCTCATCTATTTTCCCGAGAAAAGCTTGGTGATCGTTCGGTAGAAGAACAAGTGAGCAGACGGCTTGAAT
>NW_010951345.1:0-227 GCF_000633955.1 Camelina sativa
CATTTTACAAAGGCCCGGAGATATCAAACCATCATTCTCATCCAGGAGTTCTTCAAAAGAACAAGAACACGTTACATAACAATGGTCACGACCAAACAAAAAACTGGTTTCTAGGCTGTCTATATCTGATCATTGGAACAGTGTTGTTATCTCTATGGATGTTGTTTCAAGGGAAATTAAGCTTAAAATATCCTGGCAATAAATACTCAAGCACTTGTCTCATGTCA
>NW_010951346.1:0-227 GCF_000633955.1 Camelina sativa
TTATAGCTAATGATATTTCTGCTCGCAGGAAAAGGATTGGGCCTTAAAGGAGTTTCAGTCTTTGGAGACGATGAACAAGCATTTAAAGGAACAGGTTACACAATTGATCAAACACCCCATGACAGTATCAGGAGCACTATTGCTCACACTGCCATATCTGATTTTGCCATCTGTTTTTATAGGTAGCAAAGTCAGTAAAACCTGATACGAAAGAACCTGAAGAACCA
>NW_010951347.1:0-227 GCF_000633955.1 Camelina sativa
GACGGGTTATATACCAGAGAAGATGAAAGTTCTAACCCTTGTCTAGCTAGATTATCTATCGGCAAGTTCTTCATTGGAGCCAAATATCGATAGCTTTGATGTTTTTTTCTTTTTCGATGGTTGATCATGTGAACTGCGAAGTCCAGACTCAGTTGGCGTAGCTAGCTGCAACGCTATATGATCATCTGAAGAAGATATCCATGCCAATGGATTAGCTGAAGAAAACA
>NW_010951348.1:0-227 GCF_000633955.1 Camelina sativa
ACTCTCCCAGATAGCCGGGAGTTTGATCGCATAGATAACCCTCAGTTTGAAGGGTACAAGTTTGACCCGAATGGTGAATACGTAAGGAGATGGCTTCCAGAACTCTCTAGACTCCCAACAGACTGGATACATCATCCGTGGAACGCACCTGAGTCTGTTCTTCAAGCTGCTGGTATTGAGCTTGGATCAAACTATCCTCTACCAATTGTAGGATTAGATGAAGCAAA
>NW_010951349.1:0-227 GCF_000633955.1 Camelina sativa
CTTTGTATACCAAAATACCCGTCGATCAGTCTCATGGAACAACGCCTAAGACTCATCGCTCAAGATCATGTCAGCTCCAGTTTCGGTAAATGGTGACGAGTTATCAAAGTAATCTCGTTCTCTTTCTATCTATCTCTAATTAGGGGTTAGTAGATTCGTGCTTTTGGTGTATAGATTTAGGGGTTGTGGTCATATCTCTGTTTATGGCCGGGAGAGGAAGGTGAAAC
>NW_010951350.1:0-227 GCF_000633955.1 Camelina sativa
CCATTGATTCAGCTAATGACTTCATTGCCAAATGATGAGAAGGTTGTGCTCGTTGGTCATAGCTTTGGAGGTTTGAATTTAGCCATAGCCATGGATAAGTTTCCTGAAAAAATCTCTGTTTCTGTCTTTGTGACTGCTTTCATGCCCGACACCAAATGCTCACCATCGTTCGTCGTGGACAAGGTATATCTCATATTTTAGTTTAATTTTGTGGTTGACATAGAAAA
>NW_010951351.1:0-227 GCF_000633955.1 Camelina sativa
ATTCAATTCCGTCATACCCTCAACTTCTGAGAAAACAACTAGGTCACCATCTTGAAATTCAAGCCTCTCATCGTCGACACAGGAAATAAATGCCTGGTTCTCATTAGAGATAGACGCAATGATGCCTGTATGGGGTTCCTCACCATCAACATCGAAAACCGCAAATTCAGGCCCAAAATCACAAAAGACAGAGCCAAAAAGACCCCTGACATCAGCCTTAACAAAAG
>NW_010951352.1:0-226 GCF_000633955.1 Camelina sativa
ATTAACTCATACCCATTACATTAAACAATCGGAATGGTGCAAGCTCAAATTTGATCTTTGGAAGTGATACAAAAGCCCATGATGCTGCTCCAACCCAAGGCGCAGAGGGAATCAATCTTAATTTAACCCATAGCTCACCGTCAATGTCAAAATCCCGAATGCCGACTGGCACGACTACTGGAATAATACCAAATTTTAAAGAGAGCTTTAACAACATCCGAGCACC
>NW_010951353.1:0-226 GCF_000633955.1 Camelina sativa
CAATCAAGTTTCACTCCAACTTCGGTCGCTGATGTTCCATGTATATCTACAAACAACACATCGCTGATTTTGATCCCCGAAACCTAAAAAGATATTAGTGTGAAAAGAAATGGATTAGTCTCCCCACTATCCAATACAAATACATTGCGGATACTATTACTTAATTGTTTTAGTAAAATGTTACCTGGACAGGACAATTGTGATCAGGACAGTAGTTTTGGTCAAT
>NW_010951354.1:0-226 GCF_000633955.1 Camelina sativa
CATCTTCTAGCATCGACCTCTCCACTGCGATCGAGAGTCTCACCCAATCCTTTAGTCCTAGTACCTCCCCTGCATTATATTCCAATATATATATCCCTTACATTTTATACGTACAAAATTTTAAAAATACCTGAAAATATTGTATAATGTAAATAATATTGATCATTATTACCAGGTAGAAGGACGAGATTCTCCTCTCGGGCCAGCTTTATGCAGAAATCAAAAT
>NW_010951355.1:0-226 GCF_000633955.1 Camelina sativa
AAAGAATCAATTTTAAAACCTTTAACATTCGCTCCAGAGGATTTAATCTGTACAGTTTAATTTCTTTTTAAATAATGAATAATTTAGTTATTGAGTTAAAGCAATAATTGTGTTACTATATTCAGCTACCTTATCACAAGAGAAAGAACCTTCCATATATGTTAAAGGAACAATCAATCTCATTCATTCATTCATCAGTAAATAACACATATTGGATTCGTTACCA
>NW_010951356.1:0-226 GCF_000633955.1 Camelina sativa
TTGGGCCTTTTATCTTGTGGGACAGATCCACCAGGAACAGTTTCAGAGCCGCGATATTCAACCACTGCTTGGTCTAAGAAATCAAGCATGTCATTGTCTCCACTTGCAACAGAGTCCACCACTGGTTGTGGGAAGGGGTCAGAAGACGAGTCCTCTCCTGTTAAAAGGTCAAGCAGATTACCGGGAAAAGGATCTTTCTGATGTACGGGTGTGGAGACAGTTTCAG
>NW_010951357.1:0-226 GCF_000633955.1 Camelina sativa
ATTCTCCTTTGTAACTTTAACAATCCTTTAACTCGCCCATGTGCGGATTGTCCACCAACTGTAATCATATCATAGAAAACCATTTGTGCGACGACATCTATTGCGTCCTCATCAAGGAACGAACTCCTGAACTTTGTCATTAGGGCAACTCCCTCTAGTGTTTCCCCAACACATAACATCAAAAGGGTTACAGTGAAAGTCATGGATGAGGATGGATGCTTATTAC
>NW_010951358.1:0-226 GCF_000633955.1 Camelina sativa
TGCAGTACAGCAACATGTTCGCAGCAATGGTCGACGGATTCAACGCGGCGTTGGAGAAGATTAACGCTGGAAACGTGGTGGTGATGGTGGCGGAAACTGGGTGGCCGACGGAGGGAAATGAACCACACACGAGCGTTGATAACGCCAAGGCCTATAATACGGGGATTATGACATGTGGGGGATCTGCGCGGATGAGGACGCCTCGCCGCCCTTATACGCCGGTGGA
>NW_010951359.1:0-226 GCF_000633955.1 Camelina sativa
CTCAGCTGTGAACTTCTCAAGAGTTTTGTCTCAGGTCAAGTATCCATCCATGTTTTCATTTTTTAAGAAACTAGTCAATTTTCTCCTTAACTCATGTCGTGATTTTAATGGGCATTGGCAGAGGCTGTGCAGCGCGCTGCTATAATCGCTGAAGCTGAGGGAATGGACAAGATTGAAGGTACTCATTTAGAGAGGATTCTTCCCCAGCTTCTTTTGGACTTTTAAG
>NW_010951360.1:0-226 GCF_000633955.1 Camelina sativa
AGATATGGAAATGGTACGGCTTTGGATCCCGTGGACCAGCGAATCTGGACCATCCACTTGATACCTGTTGGGCCATTGGATAAGCTTTTTTGGTGGGAATGGTTGAAATGAAACCAAGTGTCTAAGTAGATCTTAACAGTTATTGCCAAACCAACCAAATGGTTGAACCGGATAAAACCAGGATTCTGTTTATCTGTACCGGTCAACGACTGTCTTGGCCAAAAAA
>NW_010951361.1:0-226 GCF_000633955.1 Camelina sativa
CTTTCGCTGTACGCTATTGTTTAGAGAAGACTACAAGTAATTAATATATTAATAACTAACTAATGAGGAACATACAAGTGTACAAATATTATTAACGTTTAACGTTTGAAGTTATGTATATGTTACGAAAAACTGACCAAAAAATACCAATATCCCACGTATAACTAGTAGACAATAAAAACAATCATCCTTACACATTAGAGTTTAAAAGGAGGATCACACAAAA
>NW_010951362.1:0-226 GCF_000633955.1 Camelina sativa
CCGCGGAGATATGTCGTCTTTATGATAATCCTTGACTATTTCTGAAGCAAGTAGGACATTCTCCATCAACAATCTATCTTTTACAAAAGCCGACTGTGTTGGAGAGATGAAATCTGGCAAAACCTTTTTGAGTCTATTTGCAAGAAGCTTCGATATGACCTTATATGTGACATTGCAGCATGAAATGGGCCGGTAATCTTTCATCTCATAGACCACCTTCTTCTTA
>NW_010951363.1:0-226 GCF_000633955.1 Camelina sativa
TGGCGTTGGCGTTTGGACTGATAAATACATCAAAAGGAGAGCCCATCAGAATCACGAAGAACTTGCGTTTGTGCGAGGACTGTCACTTGTTTACAAAGTTCATCTCAAAGTTTATGGAGAAGGAGATTCTAGTTAGAGATGTGAACCGGTTTCATAGGTTCAAGAATGGAGTGTGTTCTTGTGGAGATTACTGGTAATACTTGTGGGACTTATACGATTGCTTGTG
>NW_010951364.1:0-226 GCF_000633955.1 Camelina sativa
AAGTTGACAATCCTTTCCCCATCAAAATCGATCCGTACCTGTAAAAAACATATTAAGTGTCAATAAAAAGCTTCAATCTTCACACAGTCTTATACTATGTGTGGAACTGTTTATATGCATACCAGAGGGCAAGGCCGTAGGAGGAGAAGATGAAGAATTGAGAAACACCGTACAAAATACCGGCCATCTGTCCACGCCTGAAAGAACGTTTAGAAGGTTCTAGAAG
>NW_010951365.1:0-226 GCF_000633955.1 Camelina sativa
TAAACTTCCTAAACAATCTTTGAGAGTAGTACGATATATCTGCAAAACGTGGAACAAGTTATCCAAAGATGAGAGCTTTACAAATAAACGCCTTGCTCAAGAAGCTACATCAAGCGAAAGAGAGTTTCTGGTGGTCATGTTTAAGGATTTTAAACTTTATCTAATGAGTGTCAACCTCCATGGAATTCAAAACCAGGTTATTAAATCATCCATAAAGCATAAAGGT
>NW_010951366.1:0-226 GCF_000633955.1 Camelina sativa
ATCAATTCTTTTAAACCTCTCTGTAAACAATGGTGTCCAATTCACCCCACTAACAGATCGCATTGTCCTCGTTGAGCACCAAGATCGTCACCCCCGACGATATGAGCCCACTTGGCTCCGAACTCATCTGGATTCGGCGCTGATACTACTTGTAACGTCCCAACCATCACCTTGCTCAGTGGGCCCCATGTCCATTTCTGACCCATAAACCCACCTTGATTAATGG
>NW_010951367.1:0-226 GCF_000633955.1 Camelina sativa
ACTAATAAACGAAGTAATGGTATGATTTTCTGCTTGGGTTTATGAACCTTGTTCTGATCACATGTTATTTGGGGTCCTGATTTAAATTCCCATTATAGGCGCTACCAGATGATTTGAAGAACAAGCTTAGCTTAGATGAGGATTTGGTGTCTAGTTCAAGCCCAAAGGAAGCACTCTTACGAGCGTCTGCAGATAGAGTAGCCATGAGAAATAAGAACCTCAAAAG
>NW_010951368.1:0-226 GCF_000633955.1 Camelina sativa
CGGTAAAAACTTGCTTTGTCTAGCCCTATGGAAACGGCAACGTTTTGACCAAGCTCTTCTTGTAAGTCAACGATGACCACTTTAGCTCCATGGTCCGTGAACAACCTAGCCGCTTCAGCTCCAATTCCGCTAGCTCCGCCTGTTATGATTACGATCTTGCCATCTAACCTTCTGTATATAAAAAAATAATAGACAAGTTAATAAATTAAACGTACGTATGTATAGT
>NW_010951369.1:0-226 GCF_000633955.1 Camelina sativa
CCTATGAACACCACTGGCACGGTTGGGCTGCAGCCAAGCTGAGCCAAAGCTTGCTCTATATCTTTTGCTCTGTTGATCTCGTCTAACTCATAGATTGTCGGATTCACACCAAGGTCTAAGAAGAGAGTTTTAATTGTGTGCGACATGCAGCAAGTGTTCTTACTAAAAATAACTACCGATTTCTCGGAGATCATCTTTTGTAGCTTCTCCATTGGTATTATAATGT
>NW_010951370.1:0-226 GCF_000633955.1 Camelina sativa
GGCTTGCTTACTGTGGTTGTCTTATGTTCAATGGCGTTTCCCGTTGGTCTACGCTACCTTTATCTCCAAAACTGATCCTACCAGCTCCATCATTCCCAAAACACATTGAGAATGAGTTTGCCACAATTCCCTCCTTTGCTAGTACGCTAGGAACCGATACGTCTTCTAAGCCAAGACCGAAAAGACCATTTGGAGCTGCACTATCATGGAATACACCGGTCTGAAC
>NW_010951371.1:0-226 GCF_000633955.1 Camelina sativa
AAAAAAAAAACCCTTGATTTGTTTTTCTTAATTGGGGTTTTGCATTATACAATGCGCAGGCGAGTCCATTGTTCAAAGATAGGAGAAAGTTCACGTTAATGGTGGATCCATTGCTAGAAGGAAAGTATCCAATAAAAGGATTGTATCAAGCGCTTGCAGTAGCAGCAATGTGTCTTCAAGAAGAAGCAGCAACGAGACCAATGATGAGCGATGTAGTCACTGCGCT
>NW_010951372.1:0-226 GCF_000633955.1 Camelina sativa
AAAAAAAAATGGAGACGTTGTCGAGAAGCCTAAGTAGGAGCTTGGGAGAGTTGTTAGCAAGTCATAGTGATAGCCATTTCTCAAGGAGAAGCGGTTCAACGATCAACGACCACGACGAGGAAGCTCTTAAATGGGCAGCTCTCGAGAAACTTCCAACCTTCACTCGTCTTCGTACCACTATCATTCATCCTCATGAAGACCTCGTCGACGTCACCAAGCTTGGAGT
>NW_010951373.1:0-226 GCF_000633955.1 Camelina sativa
ATGCATTGTAATAACTAACGCAAAAGCTATGAGATGATTCATTTTTTCTTAGATCTAAGATATTTTTTTGTGTGATGAAGTCATGAATGTGCAAAATTTATAATTATGTGGGGAAAACACTATAACTTTTAATTATAGTAAATAATCTATTTATGGCCTTACCTAAAGTTAATCATAAATTAGACGTAAACTTTTGTCCCAAAACCCCAAAAAGAAAAAGATAATA
>NW_010951374.1:0-226 GCF_000633955.1 Camelina sativa
AGACTTGATTCCTCAATATTCCCAAAGGACATCAAATCATCATCTAATTCTTCTGAATACTTCATTCTCACCACTTCTTCATCTGGAGAGACAACATCCGAACACTCTGGCTCATCAACCACTCCATTATCTCCAGTTTCGGATTCTTCATCACTAGGAGCCTTTGTAACACGCAACATCACAGCCTCTTCATCACCACTACCCAAAATTTCGTCAAATTCCTCAT
>NW_010951375.1:0-226 GCF_000633955.1 Camelina sativa
CTGTTTTTTGCTGCCTAAACGTCTTACCTCGCAAATTACAGGACATACAAGGAAGTTTTGGTGGTCAAGCATCAAAGACAAATACAAAATACCTTGGATAGCATGGAGAAAAATGACAAAATTAAAGCAGCATGGTGGAATGGGATTCAAAGACTTGAACCACTTCAATATTGCAATGCTAGCGAAACAAGGCTGGAGGATCTTAAAGGAGCCACAAATTTTGCTT
>NW_010951376.1:0-226 GCF_000633955.1 Camelina sativa
TGCTGTCAGTGAAGTTGGTTTTCATGAAGCTTTCTACGTATATGGCTTTTTCAATCCCATTCCAGAGCTTTGGATATGCTACTCTGCTTTTACGTCGTAGGATGACTTTAACCTTAAATGACAGGGCTGTGTTGGCGTGGCTTTCGATCCTAGCTCATCGCAACAAGGACAAGAAAGCAGGGGACAAGTTGGTGTCTGTTGCAGATGTTGTGAAAGAGTATTGGGC
>NW_010951377.1:0-226 GCF_000633955.1 Camelina sativa
GCTTTAAGTCTATGCTTTAATTCTATATGCTTGGTCTGTTTTATATGTTTTAAGTCTATGCTTTAATTCAGCGTGTTCATTGTCATTTCAGGTGAATTAATATGGCCCCAAATAAGAAGACAAAAGGAAAAAAGAAGAAGGTTGAGGACAATGACGAGCCAGAGTTTGTTTGTACTGTCGAACCTAAAAGTTTAGAACCAGATGGACAGACAGATCTGCAATCACA
>NW_010951378.1:0-226 GCF_000633955.1 Camelina sativa
GTATCACTAATGCAATCAAATGTCTCATTTTTCTGATTAAGATTTCACCTTAGTCTTTTATTTATTTACTAAGATATCAGCATTCCTAAAGAGGATGTGGAACTTTCAATTCTTTGATCTTAGTATAGTTGATGCATTGATAGCTTCACTTGCTAATTAACTCGTAGGTGCTGTAGGTGATATACTCTTTGAGCTTACAAAAAGTCTTGTGAGATATTTTGATCAG
>NW_010951379.1:0-226 GCF_000633955.1 Camelina sativa
AAAGAGTTGCCACACAAAGTGAGACCACTCATGGTGAAGGATGACCGGCCACTGCCTCATAGTCAACCACCTTGATAACCATTGCCGCAGACGTTGCAAAGGAACGAACGCGGTGTTTGGATTCCGTGCATGCGCCAAAGGTCCCTGAAAAGGGTGGTCACACGCTGGACAAGACGAGAGTCTTGGAAACCAAGAACCTGAAAGGATACATTCAATCTTAAAAATA
>NW_010951380.1:0-226 GCF_000633955.1 Camelina sativa
AAAATATGTTGTTTTTATAAAGGGATGTGATGCATCGATATTGTTAGACAACACAACATCGTTTAGGACGGAGAAAGATGCGTTTGGGAACGCAAATTCTGCTCGTGGTTTCGATGTGATCGACCAAATGAAGGCTGCTGTGGAGAAAGCATGTCCTAAAACAGTTTCATGTGCTGATTTGCTCACCATCGCGGCACAAAAATCTGTTGTTTTGGTATGCAGTTTT
>NW_010951381.1:0-226 GCF_000633955.1 Camelina sativa
CTCATGTCTTCTTCTTCTTCTTCTTCGAAGCTTTGGCTATCGACATGAATCGAGAGAGACGAGAGAGTGAATCAGACAATAAAAAAATAAAACAAAACTTTTTTTCATTTTTTTTTTACTCAGCCAATCACAATAAACATCTAATTTAACGACCGATGATTAATAAAACTGAGCTTTATTGCATTATATTTATTCTATTTTATTATTAGCAAACTTATAAGAAATT
>NW_010951382.1:0-226 GCF_000633955.1 Camelina sativa
CCGAAGACATCACACGGGAAGGAAATCAAACTCGTTGCAATGGTCTTGTGGCTATCTTTTTAGAACACTGTCGCCAAACTCAACTCTGGCCAATTCTTTTAGACCAAAACCCTGATGATCCTTGATCTGCCTTTCAACCAAACCCAACCTTCTGTCAACCTCCAACAACTCTATGAAGGCCTGCAAATGTGTTCTCCCAGCCTCGCTTAGGTTGTGGATGGAACAT
>NW_010951383.1:0-226 GCF_000633955.1 Camelina sativa
AGGAAAAACAGAGCTTGTGTTTAGTTTTGAGAAGATTTTCTAAACATGAATAAAGGAAGGATTCTTTGTTCAAGCTTCAAGGTTTTGTGTCTTTGATTCTTTATTTGGTATCAGAGCAAATCCTAGAGTAAGGAGAGCTCATACGAATCATGGCTGAGACAAAACCATCGAAGAAGACGCCGACATCAACCTCCGCAGTTCAATGTCCGATGTTGAATTCAACCAA
>NW_010951384.1:0-226 GCF_000633955.1 Camelina sativa
AGGAATAAAAGCAAACACTTGGTGGGTGCATTTGTTCTTTCTCTTGTTTGGTTATTCTCTTAAACGAGCCCAGCTGAGAAAACCTACTTGCACAGATCTGATAATAAACCTACAAAATCAGCTAACCCAGAAACAAAATTCACATCAACAATTAAAAACCTTGTCAGAAAATCAAACCAATCGAGAGAAAAATTGGAGAAGCAATTCACGAAGAAGAGAGAGAGAG
>NW_010951385.1:0-226 GCF_000633955.1 Camelina sativa
TTTAAAAGTCTTGTGAACAGTGATGTTCCATCTGCACAATGTTTTGTAAAGTGGGGAAGAAGATAGCTATATGGTTTTGAGATGTGTTATATTTTAAGTTATCTACGAAAGACTATAAGTGTCTAAAAATGGAATAATGGGCACATGCATAGTGTGGAGATCGAAAAGGATCCACTACATACTTACTTTATCATTTAATTCGATCTACATATATGTGTATTCACAA
>NW_010951386.1:0-226 GCF_000633955.1 Camelina sativa
CATAGCAATTTTATGAGTTCCCCACGTAAACATGATCACGTTGTCTCATCCTCGATATGTGATGTCGTTATCATACTGCCAGGGACGCCCAAGGAGAATATGACAAACATCCATGTCAAGAACATCACAAATTATCTCTTCTTTGTAGTGTTTTCCTATAGATAAGGGAATCCTGCAAGTCTCGCTAACCCTCACTTGTGAGCCTTTCTTGACCCAACCAAGACCA
>NW_010951387.1:0-226 GCF_000633955.1 Camelina sativa
AGACATCGACTCCCCCGCGGCGTCACCAGAGGACTCGAATCCACCGTCTGAGGAAGATGATCTCGAGACTTCTTCTTCTCCTTCTCCATCTGCACTATCTGGAATCGACGTTTTGAGTTCGGCCAAAAACATTTTGAATACGCCATTGTTGTCTCCGGAGATCAAAACCATCTGCGGCAAAACCGACTTCCCTCCGTTATGCGAATCCTCCGTTAGTCCTCTGTTA
>NW_010951388.1:0-226 GCF_000633955.1 Camelina sativa
CAGAGAAAGGTGTGGTGGTGGGAAGGCTCATATTCAGTGACAATGGAGATATGATAGATTGCACAAAGATGGGAATGGGTGGGAAAGCCATTCCACCAAACATTGACCGGGTTGGAGATATGCAGAGTGATGCTTTGTTCATACTCTTAGTTGAAAAAGATGCAGCTTATATGAGGTTAGCAGAAGACAGATTCTACAACCGGTTCCCTTGTATCATCGTGACTGC
>NW_010951389.1:0-226 GCF_000633955.1 Camelina sativa
CAACCTCTCCCTTCACCAACCATACACTGGTGGTGAGGAGGTTCTCATTGGTGACGGAACCGGTCTCTCCATTGCCAATACGGGTTTCACCTCTCTTCCCTCATTAAACCGTCCTCTCTCCCTTACTAATGTTCTCCATGTTCCAGATATTCACAAAAATTTGATATCTGTTTATCGGCTGTGCAACGATAATAACGTTTCTGTGGATTTTTCTCCGGCTTCCTTT
>NW_010951390.1:0-226 GCF_000633955.1 Camelina sativa
AAAGATCATTCGAAGAAGTTGAGGTGGTTAGCATTTGGACCGAGATATATTGCACAAGCTCATAAAGGTTTTGTCATTAATGGGCATCGCTTTCACACTGATGATGTTAAGCGGAAGACTCAAAATTCTGGAGTGACATATGAAGCTTTCAACATGTGTAGATTTTCTGCACGCGATAATAGACAGATGGCTGACATAGTTACATACTATGGTGTGATTAAGGAGA
>NW_010951391.1:0-226 GCF_000633955.1 Camelina sativa
AGGGTTCGAGGGAGAGGAGTAGGAGATAATCGGGTCCAGTTTATCTTTGAATCAGAAGGAGATCTTTATCATGTCTTGTTTAGAGGTCCTTGGTTTGTTAACGGGTGGATAGTCTCGCTGGATCAATGGAAGCCTAACCCGGGACCGGACTTCCTTAACAAAATCCTCTTCTGGGTTCGTATAAGAAATATCCCCATTCATCTCCTGAAGAAGCAGGCAGTGGAGA
>NW_010951392.1:0-226 GCF_000633955.1 Camelina sativa
AAGATGAGAATCATCAGCAAAACAAGAGACGTAAGGTAGAAGGAGGAGGAAACACTGGGGATGAAATTGAAGGTAGCGGAGACAATGATAATAACAACAACAGCAACGATGGCGGCGTTAAAAGTGGTAACTGTGTGGCTTGTGGTAGTGGTTGCAAATCCAAGGCCATGGCACTCACTAATTACTGTCAGCTTCATATTCTCATGGATAAAAAACAGAAGCTTTA
>NW_010951393.1:0-226 GCF_000633955.1 Camelina sativa
AAATTGTTCAAATTCCAAATCTTTCCCAGTCACAATGAGACATGAATATTTATATTGTTTTCGAGCGATATATCGCACTTACAGTTGTATTCAGTCCATCCAATGAGCTGATTTTCGAGATCGTAGAGAACAAGCTTGTTTGAAAGCACCAAATCTGCAAAAGAGAACGTAAGATACTGTGGGAATTGGATTGAATCACATGAGGCTTATATTCACTGAGAGCAAC
>NW_010951394.1:0-226 GCF_000633955.1 Camelina sativa
AAAAAGAAGGCTGCAGACCTCTGTACAGTAAAAATGGGAAGAACACTGACGTATGGTCTCCACACCATGAAAAGCAACATAGATGCAGTCCCTAGAACAAAACAGAGTCACCTTATTGAGTGCAAGAAATAGATATATGTAACAATATATGATTGGAAAAGTAGCATCAAAAATTACCATATGCCATGATGGCAAATGGCAGACGAACTACATGTTTCAATTTCTG
>NW_010951395.1:0-226 GCF_000633955.1 Camelina sativa
TTCTCCCGACCAGTGGCGCAAATGATCGCTTCGACATCTCTAAAAAATTGTCCATAGATGTGAGGAACAACTTCCATGTCGATAAGAAGATGTAACAGATAGACAGATCAGTGATTTAAGAGAAGATAAAGAGAAACAATAGAAACGAAGAAGAGATGAAAGAGAGTAAGACATATGACTGAGGAAAATATAAAGGAAAAACAATAGGAAAAACAAAAGGTCGCGT
>NW_010951396.1:0-226 GCF_000633955.1 Camelina sativa
GCGAGAGCTAAAGAGACTTCTCGTCGACTGGGAGAGATGTGTCGTATGTACTCACCAGGTTTTATGTTTTTATCTGAGACCAAGAATGATAAGACGTTTCTGCAATCTTTGCAAGTTGATTTAGGTTTCGACAACCTCCAAACTGTTGAGCCTGAAGGTACAAGTGGAGGGTTAGCCCTTTTCTATTCGAAAGACTATCCGGTTAGGTTCCTGTTGTTAGATGATC
>NW_010951397.1:0-226 GCF_000633955.1 Camelina sativa
TTCAAACTTACAGTATAATGATATCTGGATTCTGTGGAATAAGTGCAGTCTCAGAGGCAAATGCGTTATTCCGTAAAATGAAGCACAATGGACATGTACCTAATGGCTGCACATACAATCCACTAATCAGAGGATGTCTTAGAGCTGGTGAAATAGCTGCATCAGCTGAACTTATCACAGAGATGCGAAGCAGCGGGTTCAGTGGAGATGCATTCACCATGAAAAT
>NW_010951398.1:0-226 GCF_000633955.1 Camelina sativa
AAATCAAGGTACTTTATGTAGCCGCTTCTCTATTCTTGATTTCACCTGGTTTCTAAAACCTATTATGTGAGAAACTAAAGACTGTCTCGTGCCCCTTACATTGTAATTTTTCTGGATGTTGTTGGCAGATCGTAGGTCACTCTTTGGGCGGTGGAACAGCTGCACTTCTGACATATATATTGCGGGAGCAGAAAATGCTCTCTACAGCTACCTGTGTTACATTTGC
>NW_010951399.1:0-226 GCF_000633955.1 Camelina sativa
AAAGAATAGTGAATCAGTTTTATTATTCATACTTGTTTGTTTTGTCATTGACAAGTGGATTCAGTTTCAAATCTATCATGAAGATCCACATATTTGTTGTAACTCCTCTGTTTCTGAAGCTGATTGTTTTGTATTTTCTATAGGCTCACGATATGGTGCCAGTCTTAGGAAGCAGATCAAGAAGATGGAAGTGAGCCAGCACAGCAAATACTTCTGCGAGTTCTGC
>NW_010951400.1:0-226 GCF_000633955.1 Camelina sativa
AAATTAAAATAAAAGTATTATTATTTAATTCTTTTGACACTCAGATGGTGGTATGACCAATGTAATTGCTCTTAGGTCTTGTTGACCTTGTGTGAGCCTGTTGACATTGTAATATGCTTAGTTAAGGTTCAAAAATGAGTTATGATCCACGTTAGGGCCTGACTGGTTCAAACACAGCGTGCGGTTGCGGTTGCGGGAGATTGCGGAAGCGGGCGATTGCGGTTTC
>NW_010951401.1:0-226 GCF_000633955.1 Camelina sativa
CTCTTTCGAATCATCATCACAACGGTGGTAGCGGTAATCTCCATCACCACAACAACCATCACAGCCACAATATTAATAACCACCATCAGAAGAAAAATTTCCCGCCGACGAAAGTTTTCAGATCGAATCCTTCTCCGGCGCCGGTTTCACCTCTCGTGTCGACATGGAAAGCCGCGGATGAGATGATCGGTGTTTCGGTTCCTAGAAAAGCTCGGTCAGGTAGAGA
>NW_010951402.1:0-226 GCF_000633955.1 Camelina sativa
GGTTCGCCATGTCGCCGAGCATTCCTCTCGCGCCACAAGTGATAGAGGGTTGCTTGGAATACATATTTGAGCAGAAAGCGTTGAATGAAGCTGAAGGATATCGAGGTGAGCAGCGGTAGCAGACAGTTCCAATCCGTGGAGTACTGAGACAAGAGTAGAGGTTGCATCAGATCATTCCAGATGGCAGCAGCGTACGGACAAGTGAAAAACAAGTGGTCTCTGGTTT
>NW_010951403.1:0-226 GCF_000633955.1 Camelina sativa
ATATTTTTTTATTGACCCGATCCACCGGTTTAACTCCGGATTTCCGGGTTTTAGTGGGTTTTTCCGGTTCTATCCGGGTATTTAACAATCCGGTTTTTAGGGCTAACTCGGACCGGATTATAAGCCGGTTCGCGGGTTAACCGGTCTAACCGGCCGGTCCGGTCCGGGTTTAAAAACACTGCTTATTTATATGATAAGAAATGATGGAAGTTACATTTAGAACTAT
>NW_010951404.1:0-226 GCF_000633955.1 Camelina sativa
CAGGAGCGCAGCTTCCCAACCGGCCAGCCTACCGTGTCAACCCCGAAAAGGCGAAGGAGCTTGAACGACAAGTCAAAGAACTTATGGCGCAAGGCTACATCCGAGAGAGCTTAAGTCCGTGTGCCGTGCCAGTGCTCCTAGTTCCGAAGAAAGACGGAACATGGAGGATGTGCTTTGTTTGTCGAGCCGTCAACAACATCACTATCAAATACCGCCATCCCATTCC
>NW_010951405.1:0-226 GCF_000633955.1 Camelina sativa
ATCCGAGGATTTGCTTGGATTTGTCCGCTTCATTTCCCACGGTTTACGCTTCCAGGTTCTCACATTTGGTTCTCGGAAAAGAACAATTGAATTCGGATGTGATTTGACTTCTTTCCTGATGATCTTGTCGGCCCTATCTATTCTGAAAAAGAAGCATTCCAGAATCAAAAAGAAGAAAGGTCTCGACGAGCATTAACTAGTTGATGAGGTCTCAACGAGCGACTGA
>NW_010951406.1:0-226 GCF_000633955.1 Camelina sativa
CTAAGAATCTCTTGAAGCTGCGAATCCAAATCGGTGTTGTTGTTGTTGTTCTCTCCAGTCTCGTTTTGAGTGTCTTCGACAGACTCAACACTCTGGTTCCTTCTGCGACGCACAGGATCAGTCATGAGTTCCATCAAGATAGGAGCCCAGAGAGAGTTGTTAGCTCTGGCATCAGAAGAATCGTCGTGAACATCGTCGTCTGCCATCTCTTCAACAAACCCACTAT
>NW_010951407.1:0-226 GCF_000633955.1 Camelina sativa
AAAAAAAAAGCTATAGCAACTTCTTCTTCCATCTCAGTTTTCAAGGCTTGAGTGCGAGAGCCAATCCAACTTTAGCATTCTTGTCAATGGCCTTTGTGTCGACTTCTCCAGAGATAGTGAAGAAGGACTTGGGCTTCCACTCGTGTTGAATGAGCGCACTGGCAATACCGGCACTGTTAACACGTGCTTTCACAGAGGTCAAGGGGTCAAGCGAGTGCTGTGTTCC
>NW_010951408.1:0-226 GCF_000633955.1 Camelina sativa
AGTTTTAGATGATTATTACATTTGCCATTTCAATACAAATTTGAACTATAACTGCCTATGTGTCTCATATCAGTACCAAGTTTACAAAGCAAAATCCAATTTCTTTGTTAGAACGATATCGTTTATTTTGAATAAAGTGATATTTAATTTTCTCCTAGTTTCGGTAGAGCTCTCCTAGTGATAATGCGTGGTAGGTCAGGTGGCACTCAATTGGACCTACAATGCA
>NW_010951409.1:0-226 GCF_000633955.1 Camelina sativa
AAGGATACCAGGTACGTTTTTGAAGCACCATATTCTAAATACTTTGCTATGTGGCTGAGCTTTAAAATTCTGATGAAGAGCGTCTGACTGATTCTTCTTTTGTGATGCTCTTTCAGATTGGTAAGACGAAGGTTTTCCTCAGGGCTGGACAGATGGCTGACTTAGATGCTCGGAGGAATGAGGTCTTAGGCACAGCAGCCAGCAGCATCCAGAGAAAATTCCGCGC
>NW_010951410.1:0-226 GCF_000633955.1 Camelina sativa
ATATTTTCTGCATACCAGATCCTGCCATCGATGATAAACCTCTGTGATGTTTTGCCTCTTCCATTCATCCAGATCAAAGACATTCATACCATATGCCCAACCACAAGCACGAGGGTCAAAGTTCTTGGAGATGAGTGGATTTGAGAAGTTCAGATAACGGTCAAAGCGATGAAAGCTTTCCCCACAAGTCTCTACAGCACCGTTGACATTACCTTTCAGATCAACT
>NW_010951411.1:0-226 GCF_000633955.1 Camelina sativa
CCTGAGGAACGCTATCTCATTGGGCGTGTTTGCCCCAAGCCTTATCGTATGTACAGGTGCGTAGTGAGGTACGGGTACAAGGACATTCAACGGGAAGACGGGGACTTTGAGAATCAGCTTGTACAGAGCATAGCGGAGTTCATCCAGATGGAAGCAAGCGACCTCCAACAATCCTCCTCGGCTTCTTCTGAGTCTCAATCCTATGATGGGAGAATGGCAGTTTTAA
>NW_010951412.1:0-226 GCF_000633955.1 Camelina sativa
CGCTCATAGTGTATTTATTTATCTAGTAAATAAACTCTTACTCATTAATTTTTTTAGTTTTGTAGTGTGTTATGAAAGTTACGTCGGGTTTCAATTACATATAAACAGCTTATGTAGCTTTGTGTCTATAATATAAAATACAAAACACACATCCTTACATTCTTTTCATATAAGAAATTATAGTCGGTAAATTTCACGTATAAGCACATATGGCTAAATTTACCTC
>NW_010951413.1:0-226 GCF_000633955.1 Camelina sativa
CATTTCGAGCTCCTTCACTAATTTTTGCAAAACGAAAATATTTATTAACATAACATATATGAAACGATCAATCAAGGGCTTAAACAGAATAAAGAACAACCTATAGCATGCAAAAACAAAATCCAACAGCTAAACATGCACATCCTATATGAAGATCTGCATAAACGCTATGTTAAAGAGAGTAAAGTAGGCTCAGCAAAAATCACCTTGTTGTAGAGTATAACTC
>NW_010951414.1:0-226 GCF_000633955.1 Camelina sativa
AATAAAAGCTATGTCTTTTCCAGATAGATAGATCGTTATATATAGTAGGTTCTGCCTCCTTTACGATCATATATAAAGCTATACAATTTTTGGATGAATCTTTTTATATGGTAGACTTTGCCTCCTTCCAGATCTAATAAAAGACTATGTCTTTTCCAGAAATATCGTTAAAAAAGGCAGGCTATGCCTCCTATATGATCAAATACAAAAGGCTATGTCCTTTCCG
>NW_010951415.1:0-226 GCF_000633955.1 Camelina sativa
AAACACCATCTTGGGTTGGATCTGATGGTGAACCAAGGTAAGCAGCAGGCTAAGACCCCAGAGGAAGTTGATGTAGATGTGGAAATTAAGGTGCTAACACCCGAGCATACTGATGTTCCAGTTGAAGATCCAAGTGGTTCGTTACAATTAGAGGTTGGTAAGATTAAAAGTAAACGCAAAAGGGAGGCTACTGTATGCAGAAATAGCCTTCAAAGTGGGAAGAAAG
>NW_010951416.1:0-226 GCF_000633955.1 Camelina sativa
AAAAAAAAAAAAAAAAAACAATTCTATTTATCTCTCAAATCGAGTTATCGAGTGTTGGATTTGATTCAAAGAAATCGATGGCGACTAGTAAACCACAGAGATCGCTGGCTGAAATCGAGGATATAATCCTCCGGAAGATACTTTATGTAACCCTAACGGAATCAGCTGATTCCGATCCTCGTATTGTTTACTTGGAGATGACAGCCGCTGAGGTTCTCAGCGAAGG
>NW_010951417.1:0-226 GCF_000633955.1 Camelina sativa
ACGAAATTCCCAAAGTAATATACGATTGCAATTCCAAAGTTTTGCATCAGCTGCGAAGTACTAATTTTAGTGTTATATAAGTCAAACTAATGTATAAATGATTAAATGATTATAGCTGAAATTCGAGTTTAGATTGGTAAGTCACCTGATTGCTAAATGTAAAAGCCCCTCGAACGTGTTTGGGTGTTATTTCGGCAACATATACAGGAATCTACGATCAATTTCA
>NW_010951418.1:0-226 GCF_000633955.1 Camelina sativa
GACTAGTCATTTCATTCGAAACCAATTCTACAAATAACCAATCTCGAAAGAGTAGATTATTACTAGAAAGCTGTAGCCTACTAGGAGTTCAATGAGTGAAACTACATAAACTAATCTTTAATCTAAGAGCAGCCACCGTGGTTACAAAGAGTCCTTTTGTAAAAAGTAGGAAAAAAAAAAAAAAAAAGGTTGACATTGACTTACAGCTCTCACTGATGCAACCACA
>NW_010951419.1:0-226 GCF_000633955.1 Camelina sativa
AAAAAACGCACTTCCCCGGAGAAGCGACACCCGGCGGTGATGGCGGAGAGCAACAACGACATTCCTCATCGGCTAACAACAACACGAACGAGACGACGACGAGGATCTATTGAGTCGAACAGCATGCGAAAATCCCATAGTCCGTCTGAGTTCACACCACTTCGTAGCTTCTTTTTTTTTGATGCACTGAAACTGTTCGATAAAATGCGTAAACGAGATCCTCCGT
>NW_010951420.1:0-226 GCF_000633955.1 Camelina sativa
AATCTTCTTGCACCTCCTCATGAGAGAGTACGGTCTCACATACTTTTATTTGTATAAATGTTGATCAAATAATTCCCAACTGACTCTTTACAATCTACTTCTTAACAGTGGCGAAACAATTCGTATTTACCTCTGGGATATCATTGCTGCAAATTTCCGTACAAGATGGAATGCCAGTAAGTCAAAACCAAATGTTCTGCTCCTCACCACTGCCAATGCAAAATTT
>NW_010951421.1:0-226 GCF_000633955.1 Camelina sativa
AAAGCAGGTTGTAATGAGGAATTTCTAGCCATTAAGACAGATATGTCTAAAGCCTACGACAGAGTAGAGTGGAATTTTCTTGAAGAACTGCTTATTAGGCTTGGTTTTGATATTAAATGGGTTAACTGGATTATGAGCTGTGTGCGTTCAGTTACCTTCTCGGTTCTCATTAACGGGAAGGAACATGGCTTCATTAAACCAGAGAGGGGGATTAGACAAGGGGATC
>NW_010951422.1:0-226 GCF_000633955.1 Camelina sativa
AGCATCTGGAGATTATCAAGATGAGAAATAATCTCCAAAGATTTTATCTGTGAGTTTCCACTTGATCCAGCTAACTCTTCCATGCATACATTAAGTTTACTACTAAGAGTTGATATCTCGACTTCAGCTTTCACCATTTCTCCTTGTAAAGCAGAAAGACTATTCTCTGCCTTCATTAGTGCGTCCTCAAGGGATCCTATTTTCAAGGAAGCATCAGCCATCTTGC
>NW_010951423.1:0-226 GCF_000633955.1 Camelina sativa
ATCCAAAAACAGGCTTAAATCTAGAAAACAGGCTAAAACCGAGAAAAAAATGATTCGTACCAGTAAACAGCTATGTTTCTGTTTATAGGGTCAGAATGTGTGACAATCCAATGCATTTGAGTAATTATAAGAGTTCCTATAAAATTTGGAGTGTTTAGACAACACTTAAACACGTTTTATCCTGAAATAGGCTAAAACCAAGAAAACAATGATTCGAAGCAGTAAA
>NW_010951424.1:0-226 GCF_000633955.1 Camelina sativa
ACAGAACTTGTAAAAATCCTCAAGGTATGCTTTGTAGAGGGTATTCCTCATAATCTCTATGTTCATGTCATCGAGATCCTACGAATAATATGGTATGCATGTGATAACAGAAACTAGAAAACAGATTGCACAAGATTGATTGAAAGCAAAAACTAGAATAATAAATCCATGAGCTTTTTACCTCTGACGTTAGGCATTCAGAGAAGTATGGAGCGAGAGGAGTGTC
>NW_010951425.1:0-226 GCF_000633955.1 Camelina sativa
AAAAAAATGTTAAGGGAAGAATGCACTCCAAGTTCATCATGGTGGGAAGATGTTCAACATCATCATAACGATCATGCAAACTCCATTACTTCGACGTCGTTTTACCATAAGAGTAGTACTAATATCTCAAACACAAACGTTAGCTGTGAAGAAGACAATCTCTCGATCTCTACCGTAAACGCTTCAAATCGTTTGGACCTAACTGCTGAATCCTCGAATCATCACT
>NW_010951426.1:0-226 GCF_000633955.1 Camelina sativa
GCACTTGCATCGACCGACGCACAAAGTGCATCGACCGATGCATATGCTGAACTTCGATTTCCCCCGAAGCTTCTCACCGGATCTTCGTTCCTACAACCACAAAAACTTGATCCCAAGCCACAAGAAAGTGTCCCAATTTCCCAAATAACATTCTAACAAGCATAACAACACACAACAAACATATCAGAGAAATCTCCAGCTTAGATAAGCCATGGTCATGCACTTA
>NW_010951427.1:0-226 GCF_000633955.1 Camelina sativa
ACAACATCCAAGCTTGGTTAACTTTTTCTGGTTCTGTTGCTTTCGCGTTATCGCTCTGTTTGATCCAACTCGGGTTTGAGAAGCTATTGGTGAAGACAAAGAGATATGGTAACAAGAAAGTGTTTAGAATGGTCTTGGAGATGCAAATATGCGTCTCTTTTGTCGCCTCGGTTGTTTGTCTCGTGGGTTTGTTTGCGAGTGGCGAGTTTAAAGAACTGAAAGGCGA
>NW_010951428.1:0-226 GCF_000633955.1 Camelina sativa
GAAGCAATTTCAGCCATATAATTCTCCAACAATTTACCAACACGTTCCATATCACCAGCAAGATCAACACCATTGTTGCTTATGCGGACTCCTTCAACTTCAAACTCGAGATAATTCATGAGAATGCGTTGAACAGTGTCTGTATCAAACAAAGAGTGATCTCCAGTGAATGAATAAGAAGGAATCAAGAGATCGTCGAGCACTGCTTGTCCTAATTGTAATCCCA
>NW_010951429.1:0-226 GCF_000633955.1 Camelina sativa
GTTTAAATAGTTATAATATTTTAACATTTTTATGGAGGTATTATAATTTTTCTAAACATTCTATAATAAATATTTAAACCTTTAAAAAATTAATTTGCTAAACTAAATCAAATAACTGTTAAATTTGAAAACTTGATAAATAAGCATAAATCAAGCAAACCTGATAAATTTAAAGTTATAAACATATTATTTTTATTTATAATGGTTCTCAGCCATTGTCTAAAAT
>NW_010951430.1:0-226 GCF_000633955.1 Camelina sativa
CTCTTATCATTAGCCAAAGTAAAGCCCATGACCACGAACTCCTCCAATTACCGATAGAAGTCTCCTTCACTTGTTATGCATGTGGGTTGTGTGTTACAGAATACCCGTGTATTTGTCTTCAGTGTCGTTTTATAATTCATAGAGTATGCATCTCCTTACCACGTGTTATACGCATCAATAGACACGACCATCGTATCTCTCGTGTTTCTTCTCTTGGCCCTGGGAA
>NW_010951431.1:0-226 GCF_000633955.1 Camelina sativa
CTCTTGATGTTTTGAGGACAACCTTTGCAGCTAAACTAGCTTGAGGCCTCTCAACTGATCTGCTTGGGATTCCACAAAGTTGAGCTGCATGCCGGAGAAAATAGTCACTGGCCTTTTCGAGGAAAGATATGTTCGCTGCGATCTGCATAGCTTGAGATACACCGATTGAATTGTTGTTAATCGTCTCGAGGATAACTTCGTTCAATACGTCAATCAAGATTTTGTC
>NW_010951432.1:0-226 GCF_000633955.1 Camelina sativa
ACACCTTCTTACAGGGACTATCCACTTCCGACAAATCTGTTCAGGAACTCCAAGCAGACATCCTTTTCTGGACCATCGCCTTACAACGTAACTCCAAGCAGACATCCTTTTCCTCAACCTCTCGCTTCTGCGACGAATCCATCAGAATTCTCAAGTCAACTTTGAGAGTCTCCTCATCTTTCAGTCATGTACCATCCTCGAAGGTCTCCTCAAGTCTCAAGTCAAC
>NW_010951433.1:0-226 GCF_000633955.1 Camelina sativa
AACTCATCAGCATAGATAATCTACGAGATTACCTGGGCGCCAAAGTAAGCAAGCTCAGCTGCCTCATCGAACGTCAAGTATGGAACAGACT
The DNA here is from genome assembly GCF_000633955.1 of Camelina sativa. NCBI lineage: Eukaryota > Viridiplantae > Streptophyta > Magnoliopsida > Brassicales > Brassicaceae > Camelina > Camelina sativa. The sequence continues at coordinate 92 of NW_010951433.1, forward strand.
GAGCTCCAGAATATATGTTCGGATCACAAGTCAAAACTCCATCTACATCTTTCCAAACCTGCACCAGATTTTCTTAAACTAAGAAAGTTTTGCTTAACAAACTTCCATCTTCATGATGAAATATTGGCTAAACCC
>NW_010951434.1:0-226 GCF_000633955.1 Camelina sativa
CAAACAGTTGATGGAGGAATGGAAGCAACCAACCCGGCCTACCGTTTGGTCAACCAAAACCTACTAGAAAACTCGCCTTGTTCAGTTGGAATACTCGTAGACAGAGGACTCAATGGAGCCACAAGACTAAACTCAAACACTGTGTCTCTCCAAGTTGCTGTTCTGTTTTTCGGTGGTCCGGACGACAGAGAAGCCTTGGCCTATGCCTGGAGAATGGCTCAACATC
>NW_010951435.1:0-226 GCF_000633955.1 Camelina sativa
CTTTCTTGACACAGTTCTATTTGCATTTTTTCTTTGTGTACAGTGTCTCTGAGACAATGCCACTGTACGATATCCTAAACGAGTTCCAGAAGGGTCACAGTCACATAGCAGTTGTCTACAAGGATCTTGACGAGCAGGAGCAATCTCCCGAAACAAGCGAAAATGGTATTGAGCGCAGAAAAAACAAGAAAACAAAAGATGAACTTTTCAAGGACAGTTGTAGGAA
>NW_010951436.1:0-226 GCF_000633955.1 Camelina sativa
ATGAAGGAGACAGCCGAAGCATACCTTGGAAAGAAAATCAAGGACGCGGTTGTTACCGTGCCAGGTTAGCTTGTTGTTAATTCGCCGTCATTATATGTGCTGGAGACATAGACTTATCTGGATTGGTGATTGATTGTTCATTTGGTGTTGAAATATGCGCAGCTTACTTCAACGATGCTCAAAGGCAAGCTACCAAGGATGCTGGTGTTATTGCTGGGCTCAATGT
>NW_010951437.1:0-226 GCF_000633955.1 Camelina sativa
GCAAAGTCATTGCCATGGACCACTACCGTTCACCGATGGGTTCGAGCCGGTTATTAGACCAATGGAGGACAGATGAAACTTTATGGAACGCACCACAGTACAATGAAGATGATGACAAGATCCTAGAAGTCGACACTTGGAAGCCTCACGCAAGGGAGTCACCAAGGAAAAAAGGATCCCTTATGGCTCCAACAAGTGTGGAGAGCAGTCCACAGTTAAGGTCTAG
>NW_010951438.1:0-226 GCF_000633955.1 Camelina sativa
AATTGAGCTATTTATCTTGTCAACAAGCCTGCAAAGACCATGAAAGATTAGTATATAAAAATGATGGCAAAGCACCTTCGAGGCGGAGAAGCAGCTATTGAATATCTTCATTAGGGTAAAATCGAGAAACCCACCAGTCAAACAATCTTGAGTACATGACTTTAGCCAGAGCATCTCTACTAAGAGTAGCAGCTTCGGGATCAAGAGTTTTAGTGATAGTTTCATC
>NW_010951439.1:0-226 GCF_000633955.1 Camelina sativa
AGCTTGCCGGAACCAACGCCGGCCATCTCCGTTTTCCGATGATCCTCTTCCGATGAACCCTAAGAAAGTGAAATTACAAGTCGATGGAGAGACTGTGTCAACAAACTCAGAAATTGAGAAAATTAGCAAAACGATGAAAAAGAGAAAGAGAGACGAAAAAAAACAAAGAAAATTCCAAAAAAAAATTAAGCTAATCCTTAAATTTAATTTAAAAAAAAAAAAAAAA
>NW_010951440.1:0-226 GCF_000633955.1 Camelina sativa
CTTCACTCTTACAGGGCATTTCTTGAGGGGTGTAATCAGCAGATAATGGTTGTTACAAGTCATTCAAACAAATTCATCTATAACAGGGGTCAAAAACCAGACAGTATGATTGCATGAGATGAGAAATACTACTGACAAAAACAAACCTTGTTAGGCACTAATCCTATTGATTTCATCTTGGTCATCAGCTCATCAGCTTTCTTGTAATCTCCTTTCCAAGAATAAG
>NW_010951441.1:0-226 GCF_000633955.1 Camelina sativa
ACAAAACATTATCCAGGAGATCCATCGTTCCGCAAATCCCATTCTACAAAACAAAGCCTCGAGAAAGCCCCAATCAACTCTATCATACGCCTTACTCATATCCGTCTTTATCGCCATAAATTCGCCTTGGCACGATTTATTCGTCCTCAGCCCATGAAACAAATAAGGAGACAGCGGATCCCTCTGTCGCAGACCCCGCTCCGGAACAATTAAACCATTAGGTTGC
>NW_010951442.1:0-226 GCF_000633955.1 Camelina sativa
GCGACAACTTCACCTTCTTCCTCATATCTATTATCTTTGTTATGTGTGAGTGTGATTCCTTTGCATGATGATTGTTTATATAATAAATAAAAGGTGATTTTACTTATTAGGAATTTCTTATTTTTTTGTTGGACTAATTAATTTTCAATTAAACTAAAATGGCAAGATATCTTATAAGTTTTACCCTTATATATGTGTAGGCATGTGATTGAGTATAAAATGATAA
>NW_010951443.1:0-226 GCF_000633955.1 Camelina sativa
GGTGAAGCAATTGTCCAGCGACATATTCCCAACGGAGTAATCTGCAGGCTTCCCCATGATAAGATTGAGAATCACCTTCAGCGAATTGATTCCATTTGCTTCCCTTTTACCAATCGAAAACTTTTTTCCCCCAAACTTTCAGATATCAAAATCTGTCAAAATATTTCAGAAATTTGGGGAACTATTTCTATTTCGACTTGGAAGAAGAAGAAGCAAATATGGATAA
>NW_010951444.1:0-226 GCF_000633955.1 Camelina sativa
AAAGTTGCCAGTAAACGCGCTTGCTGAGCTTGGGTCTGTGGATCCAAGAGGTACTGGGACAAGGGTAAGATTGCAGTCTTGGTGGCTTTTGAATCTCTTATCTTCACGTTGTTGAGAAGTACCTCAAGCAGTCTCGCTGCTGTGTCCTCACACTGATGAGACCTTAAAAGATCAAGAAGAGCTTCGATGGCACCGCTTTCAGCCATGGACTCTGCGCTGGTTCCAT
>NW_010951445.1:0-226 GCF_000633955.1 Camelina sativa
ACGCACAACAGTACCTAATTCAAAATAAATACTTATATTCAATCTATAACAATAAAGTGAGTTTTAAATTTATCCTATAAATTAGGAGATTTTTAGTTATAACCCGTGAAATAATTAGATCCGTAAAACTCATAAAATGGTATACCACAGATTAAATTATATTATAGATAATTCATTTAATTAGATTTAACCCGCAATAAGAAAATAATTACATTTTTAAATTGAA
>NW_010951446.1:0-226 GCF_000633955.1 Camelina sativa
AATCAATCAAGCGATTTCAAGGAGGAAGTTTATTCAAATGCACCCCATGGGAAGGAAGAGAGAAGCTCTTTTGTGCTCGACTTCTTCTTTCTCTTGTTGTTCTTTTTTTTTTGTTTTTTTGGGTTTTTTTTGGGGGAGGGAGGGGCTTCTCTCTTCTTCTAATCTCTTTGTATTTCGTTTTCTATATTTGTTTATTTGTTGCGTAAGTTTGAAGAAAGAGGGAAAG
>NW_010951447.1:0-226 GCF_000633955.1 Camelina sativa
AGATTACAGATACGAGAAATCTAATGATTTAACGGCACAAAGTTTCTTGAAGAATAAAAACTTCGCTTAGATACGGTATTAGTACAATGAATCTGGCCAGACAGCATTATAGTCGATAATTAGTCTGATCTAAGGCACTTACAGCTTTGGTAATAAGACCGTATGCTGGCTCCAGTAAGTGTGTAAATGATGTGCCAGTGTCGAAGAGAGCTAGCATCTGAACCCC
>NW_010951448.1:0-226 GCF_000633955.1 Camelina sativa
TTAACTAGAAAAGTTTTACATAAATTTCTCTTATAAATATGTGTTCAATTTTAATCAAAAAAAAAATGTATGTGTTCAATTTGCCTATGGCCTCGAAAACTCTAGGCACGGCTCTTGCATTCCTTGTTAGCTAGCTTCTGAATTCTCAAGATGTATTTATTTAACCGTCTCCTCTATATACAGAGAGCGTTGTTGGAAGCAGCAAAGGACAAGATGACCGAGGCGA
>NW_010951449.1:0-226 GCF_000633955.1 Camelina sativa
GCACCCGAATCTACTACTAAGGAGTTGTTAAGCTTGAGGGTAGAAAATGTTTTACCACTTGACTCCTTAAGAGCCAAGGACTTGAAGAAGGCCTCCAGGTCAGATTTCCTCACATAGTCACCGGAAGCTGCCTCTTCACCATGCTTCAAGGAACCGCCAGTTTGGACTTGTTCATCCTTGGTGTAGGTCGCATTGGCTCTCGGATCTTTGTGATGGGAACTTGGGC
>NW_010951450.1:0-226 GCF_000633955.1 Camelina sativa
AATGCTGAATCTGTGAGCAGTGAGATGTTTGCAGATTGCCAGGTTTGCCCATTTTCTTTTAATACATATGAGTCAATTGTCCTCTGGCAAACCTTTCGAAGTTTCTGTTCGGTTTGATTTGAAAACAAATTCATCATGCTTTTGTCGATTTTGAATTTCCTTAGGAGCTACTCCAAATTTTTGGCATACCATACATCATAGCTCCCATGGAAGCAGAGGCACAGTG
>NW_010951451.1:0-226 GCF_000633955.1 Camelina sativa
CGATCTCTACACTTCTCGAGCAGCAAATTGGAGAGACACAGTTACTTGTAACATGGCTCCAGATCCTCCGAACCCACAAGATCTTCCAGAAATTTTAAGGTATATCTATGAATCCATATCTTTAACTTGATGTGCAAGTCAGCAAGTGTAATCTCTCTATTCATTTCTATATATGGCGAATTGTTTTAGGGATGTCATGATAGAATATTCAGAGCAGGTGACGAAT
>NW_010951452.1:0-226 GCF_000633955.1 Camelina sativa
ATGAATACACTTTAATGTATTAATTGCAATACAATTAAAGTTTTACAAAAAAAGGAAAAAAAATACAAACAAAACCTATGGTATATTTATTCTTTGAAATGTAGCCATAACTTCCATGATGTTTGACCCCAAAAAAAAACTGAAAACCCTCTCATACTAAAAATTTATCTATAAATAGTTAGACAAAGTCTTCATCAAACATCATACTCTACCTCTCACATAATTT
>NW_010951453.1:0-226 GCF_000633955.1 Camelina sativa
TTCGGGTAAGTTGGGCACCACCATACGGGAGACCTGTTCTACGCAAGGGGCATGCTCAGCAAGTAGACGAGTCATGCGCCACTTCGCCAAAAAAAACCTTCGGCGATGAGCTCATCCAGGACTCGGATAGTCCCTTCCAATCGGCAGAGACGAAAGACTTGCTCGAATTTAAGACAAAGTGCTTTAATATAAGCGCCAAGTCTCTTGCGGCGAGCTCGGTACATCC
>NW_010951454.1:0-226 GCF_000633955.1 Camelina sativa
ATCACAAAGAAGTGGGATGTTTGATCTCAAACACATGCAAGCGTGGCCGTGCCATGGAATATTTGTTTTGGATTCATATTTACTAGTCTCCGACCAGCATGTCCCATGATTTCAAAAAGCTCTCAATAATATGTATATCCTCATATGATATTATTAATATTCATATTAGGATAAAATCTTACGGAGTTACGGACAAAACTAGGCCTGGGCGTTCGGATATAGGATC
>NW_010951455.1:0-226 GCF_000633955.1 Camelina sativa
CTCTCTCTCTCTGGGAAGTTACAAACATGCATAGCACGAGCAAACCAATTGCCGCCAGCGCGATGTAAGAAAGGGTTTGAAAGGGTTTGAAAGGGTTGAAAGGTTGAAAGGTCGAAAGCGTTTGATAGGGTTGAGAGTCTGCGTCAGGTACTCCGGGAGCAGTACCGCTACAGTTGCTGCGAGTTGGACTGCTAGGGGGGCATGTCAAGCGGCCGCGGAGCCCAGC
>NW_010951456.1:0-226 GCF_000633955.1 Camelina sativa
TATTTTGAATTCGAGCCTAGCATCAGTCGAAACTGATGTCGCAACGCTCCTCGAATGGCTTGATTTTAACAGTTTCCGAGACTTTTCGGGGCTAGACAAATTGTCCAGCCCTCGATCATTGCCTCACAGGCCTGCTGCCGCGCGCAATGCCTCGGCGCGGTCTGTCTTTTCCCAGGTGAACTCGGGTTCTTCCCGGCCAAAGTGACCATACGCTGCTGTTTTTGCA
>NW_010951457.1:0-226 GCF_000633955.1 Camelina sativa
GGCAACAGAGAATCATGTAAATTGGTTGTTTGTGATTGGAATGATAGCAGTTGGTCAATGACATCCTCTACACTTGAAGGTAGGTGAGAAGTGTTTAAAGAAACAGTACCGGAAAGTCTCCATGACATTATGGCAAAATGACAAGAAAATAGAGCATGATGGATTGACTCCTCTGTTTGACGACACCGTGAACATAAAGGATCAATGTTCATACCTCGTGATCGTA
>NW_010951458.1:0-226 GCF_000633955.1 Camelina sativa
AAGAGCTAGCCTTAAGAGGATCCGAGTACAAAGAGGAATCTGAATTAGCAACAAAAGTGCTTTCAAAGGAGCTTTCACTTGCCCTGTCATAACCAGCAAAAGGATTGAGACCACCTGCCAAAGTCACCTGTCCAACTGGCCTCTCCTTGCTAGAGGAAGAGTTTGCCCCCTCATTATCATACCCAAACACTCGACCCTTCCCAAAATCTACATTATAGGAGATCCG
>NW_010951459.1:0-226 GCF_000633955.1 Camelina sativa
AATATCTTCGAACTAAGAAAAACGAGATCTCCTCCAAACCCACCGAAATCAAAATTCCCATTTCGTCTAGGTGCTTCAACCACTGTGCAAAACCTCCGTCCCATCGCCGCCGTTGAAGCACCGGAGAAAATTGAAACGAAGCTTGTATCCTCGTCCATTATTTCCAAGAAGCCTGTTAAACGAAGCTTGTATCCTCGACAATGGTATTGCGGCTCTTGTGGAGAAA
>NW_010951460.1:0-226 GCF_000633955.1 Camelina sativa
AAACCCAAAGGTTACAACATCAACAACCCTGAGTTTCTCTATTTTTCTATTTTCCACCCCAAAGTTCTGAAATTTGAAATTTTGACCCTTTTTAAAACCATTTTGAAGATAACGCGGTGATTAATGGAGATTTCGAAGAAGGTCCATGGATGTTTAGGAACACGTCACTTGGTGTACTACTACCGACAAACCTCGACGAAGAGATATCTTCTCTTCCGGGTTGGAC
>NW_010951461.1:0-226 GCF_000633955.1 Camelina sativa
CGAAGAAGATAGCTACTATTGCTGTTGGGGTTTCTATCCAGTAGGATTCTCAGAAGTTACTAAAGTCCCAGTCAGTGGTTTACAGTCTAAAATTCCAGTCAGTGATTTACCCAAATCAGCACCCAAAAAACCATCTCCAAAGGTATATTATTATGACGATGAAGATGTTGATGATGATTCATACATAGATTCGGATCTTAGTGACGACGATGATGATGATGATGAT
>NW_010951462.1:0-226 GCF_000633955.1 Camelina sativa
TAACAAACTTACATCAATAAACAGAGATAAATTCTCAGAAACATTTACAATATATGTGTAACGAAATCTAATGCAACTTAGAAATATTAAACCGGCAAAAAAAAACGTAGAAATTTCTGAAAATTATATATCAGAAAAAAAGAAAAAAGATTTTTTTTAGGAAAAAGAAAGATTTAAAGAGAGAGTTACAAAGATTCAGCGCCGGCAGCGAGTGATGGCGCTGCAG
>NW_010951463.1:0-226 GCF_000633955.1 Camelina sativa
AATTAATATTTTTATTAATCAATCAATCATCAACTTCTTCCAAAGGCAATTAAATGATCAAAAAGCATTACAATCAGGTCTATATAGCCACTAAGCACCCAAGTCAACTATTTCCAAAGGTAAGGAATGCAAATCAATTAAAAATTTTGGTTCAGCAATTTCATCAAACACCTTCTGGACGTAAAATTCCTAAAGTCTAAAATCAACATGATCAAGGTTGATATAG
>NW_010951464.1:0-226 GCF_000633955.1 Camelina sativa
AATTTCTGTTATATTAGGCTAATCTACTTAATTACAATATAATTTGGATTATTTATTGTTAGATATTAATATAACCGACCTCTACCGGAAATAACCAAATATTTTTTTGATTTTTTGATTTTTAAAAAAATATTCAAATGGTAATAATATTATTATATCCATATTACCACCTTAAAATCCATTAAAACACATTAGAACCAAATCCAAAAATCAAATAATCTGAACC
>NW_010951465.1:0-226 GCF_000633955.1 Camelina sativa
AGAGGTGTGATGACATAGAATCCATTTTCAGTAATTCCCGATATGGACCTAGACCGTGGACCCAAATAGATAGACTTTTGCTCGTCAAATACACCCTTGCAACTAACCCGTCTAAATTCTAATGCATCCAGATTCTTATCAGGAGAATGTTCTGTATTTAGCTTCATTGGTTCCATATTCAACCGTTGCTGTTGGTACTCCAGTGTTTTGAACTGCGTTAAACAGG
>NW_010951466.1:0-226 GCF_000633955.1 Camelina sativa
AAACAAAACCTGGTTTGTTGCCCTTAATGTTCTGAAGCCATTTTGAAAAACCAAGATCAGCGCCATCATCTTCAACATCAACACCACCGCTGTCCAAACCTAAAAGATTATGCAAATAAAACAAAAAGAAACTCAAAACAAAGAACCATTGAAAAAGAAGAACCCTAGAGAGTAAGTAAAAGTAATTGATTAAAAACCACACAAACCAGAAACGATAGGGTTAGAC
>NW_010951467.1:0-226 GCF_000633955.1 Camelina sativa
GGCATGGTAGGGCAAAGATTTTTTAGTTACTTGGATGACATAAGTTACTGTGTGAATTCATGATAAGGAGTGAGTAATGAATGGTTTAAAAACGTACACTGTAAGAAAATCTCAGATAAGATTTTGGGTTTGGCTTTATTCACTGGTAGGGACAAAAGGTTTTTTACAACGTGTCTTACGCTTCTTCCTTCTAACCAACTCTCTTGTGGTATTGATATATTTGGGA
>NW_010951468.1:0-226 GCF_000633955.1 Camelina sativa
AAAAAAAAAAAAAAAAAAAAAAAAAAAAAAAAAAAAACACAACACATGATTGAATCAGAGCTTACATCATAAGAAGAATTGGGAATACAACAAACTCATCCAATTTTTACAAACAAACAGAGAAATCGTCTTCTTCTTAGTTTCTGAGATTGATAATTTTAGGCAAAATCAGAAGAGATGATTGATTGAAATCAGAGATAAATACCATTTTGCAGCTTTGAAACCC
>NW_010951469.1:0-226 GCF_000633955.1 Camelina sativa
ATCCTTTGTATTACCGACATATAACAAGACTATGGCTTCGAAGCACGGTTGTGTAATTTCAAAGAACAATAGACAATATGATTTTCTTGTTCTTGTAAAAGTTAATTTTGTAAACAACTTAAATATTAAGTACTTGTTTCTACTTTCGAATCTGGAAATGGTGATTAACTTTAGACTTAAGAGTAGTGGTCAGTGGTGGAGGTAATGGCATTGAGAATAATATAAA
>NW_010951470.1:0-226 GCF_000633955.1 Camelina sativa
GCCTAGCATAACAGCAAACAGACAACACAGAGGACGATATCTCATTACTCCTCAAAGGAACATTATCAAGAATCTCAGTAAAAGGACAGCTTCTCAAGTTCAAATAGAAACCAATGGCATCAAGAACTACACGAGCAGCTTTGCCTAGTAAAGCAAAGATATCAGGCAAACCAGATGGAGGGAACTCCATAGAATTGGTTGGCTCAGTGGGACTCAAACCGGGTCT
>NW_010951471.1:0-226 GCF_000633955.1 Camelina sativa
GAAAGTAAAAATGAAATCAAATGCCTTTCATTGTTTCGATAAAAACTTTAAAATTGAAGACACCGAACGCTGTTTAGTCGACATTATCAACTCTACTATTTAGTCTCTTCAGTTCAATGCTACCTAACGCTCAAAATTTATGTTCTTTTAAATTACCCCCGGATTTTCGTAACCGGTCGGCTTTTGTTGTACAACTCTGGTGGCTAATCCAATCGACACTCTTTGC
>NW_010951472.1:0-226 GCF_000633955.1 Camelina sativa
TGCAATTTTACCCTCTGCGAAACGATCAGAAACAGTTTGGGCTCTTAGACGAGGGCAAAGCTGATTTAAACCCTCTAATACACGCAACAGCGCCAGAACATTATATGTAGAATTTGATTTCTCAAGGTCGCATGGAAGCTCCCCTTGCAATATACTATCCAAAAGAGATGCCTTATGTGACTGAGATTCTACACTAGAGTTGGTAGTAGCAGACTTTGTGGATTTT
>NW_010951473.1:0-226 GCF_000633955.1 Camelina sativa
AACTTCACGGTTTGATTAGGATCTTCGAGAACGAGGAAAGGGTTTGTCTTTCATGTAGTAACGGTAATAAACCGAGAAAACAGCACAAGCATTGATCCAGAGGATTTCACAAGGAATGTTATGAGCCGTTGTAACAGCTGGAACCCATGGAGTAAACAGCATAGAGATAATGCCAGTGACTCTGCGATCGAATCGGGGTCTCTAGGATCATCTTTAGGCAGACCAT
>NW_010951474.1:0-226 GCF_000633955.1 Camelina sativa
TAGAAAATAAGAAATATCTTTCTTCACAGAATCTTCAAATCTCTATATGGTATCAGAGCCATGGCTTTGTCCACTGAGATCTATTCCCAACCTGCTCTAAACATTGCAAATTGTGTGACTGTAAAACTCTCCGAAAGAACCTATTTACTTTGGAAGACTCAGTTCGAGTCGTTCCTTTGCGGTCAAGGACTCCTGGGGTTTATCAATGGTTCTACTCCGAGACCAG
>NW_010951475.1:0-226 GCF_000633955.1 Camelina sativa
TCTCCTCGTCAACGAGGAAATACCCATTTTTAACGTCAAGTTCACGTTCAGCTCGTGGATGTAGAAGTAGAACTATATCCACTTCTAAGAACAACTTGTTTCACGATACGTCATTGGGTGCAATCTTATTAGTAATCCATAACTTCATCCTTAACCTATCCCAGCCCCAGTACTGACACAACACGGCAAGTTGCTCTTCTCTAACAGTAGAGAGAGTCACAATACA
>NW_010951476.1:0-226 GCF_000633955.1 Camelina sativa
ATCAGCACGGAAATTGAATGTAACAACTGCGTCGCCATCAACAATTGGACCAACAGCCTTTCCGCTGTCATCAACAATGACAAACGGAGGCAAATACTGGTCATTAGCACCAGGTTCAGCTCTCAGTGTCTTAACTGCTTCAAGAGCGCTTTTAAATTTGTGGGGAGCTTCTCCAAGGACTTGAGCATCCCACCCACGTTTCACAACAGTCCAATCATTCTGCAAG
>NW_010951477.1:0-226 GCF_000633955.1 Camelina sativa
AAACCACATCTATACAAGATGCATGTGACTAGGAATGTTGGAAAAAGTCAGAAAAGTTGCAAACACGTGTCATAAAAGAAAGGACTCAGCTACTTGGAACCACAGAAACAAGAAGACACCAAACCCGTTACTTCCACTAAAAACAAGGGCTCATTCTCCTTTTTAATTCACGCAGAGACACTTTGGCAGAGAGAGACATCGACGAACCATGAACTCATCGTGCATT
>NW_010951478.1:0-226 GCF_000633955.1 Camelina sativa
CAACATGTAGAGGTGAAGCTGCTTCACGGATTGGTTCCGAAATGTCCTCACGATGGCTGCAAGACTGAGCTGGTTATCGATGCCTGTGGCAAGCTTCTGACTCCAAAACTGAGTCAAATGTGGCAACAAAGAATCAAAGAGAATGCAGTACCTGTCACAGAGAGGGTTTACTGCCCTTTCCCGAGGTGCTCGGCTTTGATGTCCAAAACCAAGATTGCTGAAACTG
>NW_010951479.1:0-226 GCF_000633955.1 Camelina sativa
GATGATAATAGAAATAGACCCCACCTCAGCTACAGAGAGTGAAATAAGCCAATAACATGTTTATGTAATTTTGTTTAGAACTTGTCGTGTCATATATATTGTTTGTATTCTACAAATATGAATCTGCACCATTGATCTCTTTCAGATGCTTACAAAAATACCAAAAACTGAATTCAGAGGAGAAAACTATAATTATTCATTTCGAATCTTATGTGCATGTAGAGTA
>NW_010951480.1:0-226 GCF_000633955.1 Camelina sativa
ATCCCGGGAAATCCTCGTAGCTCTCCAATATCGAGTAAACGTTGAAGGTCCTCTGGTGTGGGTCTCCTTAGATACTCATCTCCAAATAAATTTATAACTCCTTCAACAAAATTGACCAAGCATTGCATCGTAGTGGTTTCAGAAATCCGGAGGTATTCATCAAACGCATCAGCTGCACGACCATATGCCATCATACGAATTGCTGCTGTACACTTCTGTATTGCAG
>NW_010951481.1:0-226 GCF_000633955.1 Camelina sativa
GACAACTCCGTTAGACCCGTTCTGTGTTCTAATTTTATTCTTCTCTCTCGTTAGGGTTTTTTTTTTCTGATTCGTTCAACACAGACCCAAAATCCACAAATCTGCGTTTTCTTCTTTGTTCTCTAACGATGACCTCGAAGAACAATGCTTTGTCAGCGGCGCTTGTTTCGAATCTCCAGGATGTGCTTTCGAAGAGAAAAGGAGGGAACGAGGAAAAAGTTGGGAG
>NW_010951482.1:0-226 GCF_000633955.1 Camelina sativa
GATTCCATAGATGATGCTTTAGACAATGACGAAGCTGAAGACGAAACTGAGGATTTGACAAACCAGGTACGATTTCTCCCATCGGATTTCAGTTCTAAATAATAAAGACTTGTGGTTTTAACGGATCTTTTTTTGTTTTTTTACTGATTTTTAGGTTCTTGATGAAATTGGCATTGATGTCGCCGCACAGGTATGAACCCCATTGATTCTCTTCATTGTTCTGTGT
>NW_010951483.1:0-226 GCF_000633955.1 Camelina sativa
TAGCTCTAGTGCAGTGACTTTACCATCACATCTGAAACCTACACTGTAAGTTATTTTCATGGGATGCCTCCCTCCAGTCATTATCATATCAGTTTTACGGTTGAGGTATATCTTTACAGGACGCTGCAATTTTTGTGCAGCAAGCGCACAAGCTGTCGCAACCTGAAATCATCTTCAACAGCATTAACATCAAATTACAATAAAAAGGTCTCTTGCTACTCTCCTA
>NW_010951484.1:0-226 GCF_000633955.1 Camelina sativa
CACTCCTACGCAGCTCGCTTCTCATACTTTCCGTTACGACCTTCTGCAATCAAAGAACGAAACTTTGAAGACAGAGATGTTCTCTCATTACCATTTGACACCAACTGATGACGCTGCTTGGTCTAGTTTGTTGCCGAGGAAGATGTTGAGAGAAGAGGAAGATGAATTTGGTTGGACTTTGTTGTATAGGAAGTTCAAGAACTCTAATTCATCTGGTGACTTCCTC
>NW_010951485.1:0-226 GCF_000633955.1 Camelina sativa
CTAACATCACAACCCCAACACTCCACATGTCGTACCTGCAAGAAAAATGGTTGTTACATCTACATTTGCGGGGCCAATTGCAGCCACGCTTAAGTAAAAATAGCTGTATCTGCCATACTTTAATGTCAAGCTGGTTGGCCCACGGTGCCAGCTACTGTTCAGAATGGCTTCTGGTGGTGCATAATCATGTGTTTGTTCTGCTCTGAATTCAAGATAATCCAAAGTA
>NW_010951486.1:0-226 GCF_000633955.1 Camelina sativa
AGATACTGGCGGTGTTGAGGAAAACTGTGACCGAGGTATGTCACAACGTACGCGGGTTCAGCAGATGGTGAGAGAAGCTGAGTGCACTGGTTTATCACAGTTGTTTCAGCCTGTTGCCACGCTTGAATTGATAGGCCCCTCTTGTCTACCCGTCCAACCAAAGTGTCACGGAGAAGGGTTGGAAAATGTCGCATCGTCTTCTCTGACCATGTATGCTGACTCGTCG
>NW_010951487.1:0-226 GCF_000633955.1 Camelina sativa
ACAGCCCATATTCGTATGAATTTATGTCTTTGAAAGCCCAGTTTTTTGTTTCTTTCAGGGCCCAATATATTATTATTCGATGTATAGTATGTTCTGCAAATAAAACTCTTTTTCACGAAGGTCAACGTCACCGTCCGCTTTGTGCGACCTCAACCGACCCGTCTTCTTCAGCCTTCCTCACTTCCATCTCTATCGTTTTGTTTTCCTTTGAAACTGTAATTCCATT
>NW_010951488.1:0-226 GCF_000633955.1 Camelina sativa
TCTTAATTTAAATGGGATTATTTTAGATATATATTTTTTAGTTTTCATAAAGGAACTTTTATATATTATTTAAATTTAAGATGATACCATCAGACGTTTTGTAGCTCAGAAAAAAAACCAACCCTTACAACAATGTACCTCTTCACATATATTGCATAAAACGGATTAAGTAAAAAAATAATAAAAGTAATTTAGAAGTTGATAAGATAATTTGGATCATTATAAG
>NW_010951489.1:0-226 GCF_000633955.1 Camelina sativa
CTTGCGATATTCAGAAACACTTCTTCAAGAGTCGCAAGACCGAGTTGGATGTCCGAGATTCCAAATTCAGATTCTCTGTTTTGTAGCTCCTCAAAAAAACCCTATTGACCATTGAGATCACAGAGAAACAATATTTGATGAACATATATCATAGATTAGCATAGATAGATGGAAATCTATAGGAGCTTTAATTGGTACCGTCAAAAGTTTTTCTTTGTCGTGGGGG
>NW_010951490.1:0-226 GCF_000633955.1 Camelina sativa
CGATTCTCCGCAAATTCACTTCACACGTACATAACATAAGCAATGCAACAACATCTGTTTTGTTTTAACATCTAATCGAACATTCAAAAAAAATCTAAATATAAAATCTACACATTTGAGAATTGAAACATTAACGATACAACCATATGGCAGGCCTACTTACCATCAATGAATCGAAATCAGGGACAAACGATAGATTTGAAAAACTTAAGAAACAAAAAGTTTA
>NW_010951491.1:0-226 GCF_000633955.1 Camelina sativa
AAATAAGAGGCATATCCCCTTTGATGTTGATAGTGACACGTTTCTATATTGAAACGACAAACACCGTTCATAGACGGAAAGAAACCGACACAAAAACTCTTGGACTGATACCAGATTAGGGTCGAAATAAAACTCTTCCACAGGAAGAGAAAGATAAAACGAAATTGAGACGACGACATTACCAATCCCATCGTTTGATTCTGAGACCTCTGTTCCCTGCTGTTAT
>NW_010951492.1:0-226 GCF_000633955.1 Camelina sativa
CTTATTGTTTAAAATTGTCTGGTAATTCAAGAAACCGAGAAGCTTGTTCTTCTCGCAGATTGTTTCCGCTGTTTTGGTTATCTCTTTCAGAGTTTTGCTTTGTAGTGATTGACAGTGTTTTGTGGAATGATGATTTGATGATGGCAGGCGATAGCGGTAATTAATCCGATAAAATGCAACAATGCCTTTGGAAGAAGCAATCTTTCTTTTAAGATTCGTCAGCTTC
>NW_010951493.1:0-226 GCF_000633955.1 Camelina sativa
CAATACACAAGTTGCTCAAGCCAAAGGAATTACTTATTCTGAAATTCTAAAACCATTTGTTTGGTGTCTTAGAGATATGATATGGAAGAGAAAATCATGGAGAAGACAATTTCAATCGCCATACAATATTCCTATAATATTGTTTCGTTAAATTAATTTGAAATTTCTTTAAATGTAATAGTAGTCTTAAATTTATTATATTTATCTTTCATCTTTTTGAAATTAT
>NW_010951494.1:0-226 GCF_000633955.1 Camelina sativa
ATCTTACCTCCATGTAATACACTTATTGTGTCAGCGTTCTTGATTGTTGATAGCCGGTGAGCAACCACCACCGTTGTCCGATTAGTCATTAACCGATCCAATGCTTGTTGTACCTAGTAAAATTCATACGTTGTAAACTCATAAACTCCATGTCGAATAAAAACTATAGAAAAGTCTAGTGGTAAAGAAACTTACCACACGTTCAGATTCAACGTCCAAAGCGCTT
>NW_010951495.1:0-226 GCF_000633955.1 Camelina sativa
ATGCCAGGGCAAAGACTCTCAACGGTTGACTTGATTTTGTCGATCACTTCGAATCCCCTAACAGAGTTGTTGCTAGGTCCAGCCGTTTTCTCTCCGACAAATGACGTTGTGTCATCCAATAAAATAGATCCATCACAGCCCTGTCAAATTATTTTCTTAGCATTTACTTATTTGTAGGAGTAATTCATGGGAACATGCTAAGCATGCTTCCTTTTTCATTCAAAAA
>NW_010951496.1:0-226 GCF_000633955.1 Camelina sativa
CATTCCACTCAAATCCAGTGAAACAAAACCACGATTTCGATTCCCAGGAAGAACAACAATACATCAATCCCATAACAAACAAAATCACAAACACATATTGAGAAGCAGCACTGAGACTTAAATTCGCAATTTCTATAACTCCTGCTGGTACAATTTGAAATCATCTGACCATAAAAATAAGTTGTAAATCTCTAATTACCTTGTTAGTTTCAGAAAATTGAGAAGA
>NW_010951497.1:0-226 GCF_000633955.1 Camelina sativa
TTATGTTAATACTACTACATCATGAAAAAATGAACTATCATGATTTAGTATGTTCAACATCACTACAAAAAATATGTGTATTTTTAGCACACGAAAAAACGCTATTATTTCATTTCGATAGCGATTTTGTAAATGATGTCTTTGCCGGTACCATCTTAGAGGAGGCACATACAATAATGCTTTTTTCTTTTGCTATTATTTGTCTCTCTATAATAGTGCATTATTA
>NW_010951498.1:0-226 GCF_000633955.1 Camelina sativa
TGGTACGTAGCATTTTAGGGTTTGGTTTACTGGGGAGTGGGGAATTCCAACTAGATTGGCTGATACTTTTTGACATGTTGCCTCTAGATCCAGCTTGTTGACTCTTGTCCTTACTTAAATTCTTTCTTTTCATTTGTGGCACTTTCCAACATGTACTTCAGGATGATTATATGAACCGCTCAACCCTTGAACTTCGGATTACAAGCCTAATAAAAGGCAGACCTGT
>NW_010951499.1:0-226 GCF_000633955.1 Camelina sativa
ATAGCTGTTTAATGCTTAGAATCAATGTTTTCTCTTGGTTTTAGCCTTTTTGCTTGCTTCGAATCAATGGTTTCTCTGGGTTTTAGTCTGTTTTCTAGATTTAAGTCTGTTTTGAGATAAAACGGGTTTAAGTGTTGTCTAAACACTCCAAATTCATCCTGAACTCTTACAATGAGGCAAATGCATTGGATTGTCACACATTCTGACCCGAGAAATAGTAACAAAG
>NW_010951500.1:0-226 GCF_000633955.1 Camelina sativa
TGTAAGCCACCAAAATTACTGATAAAATTACCTGTTCATCAATCATAATAATGCAGATGCCACGTTCGTCCTTTCCACGACGTCCAGCCCTGCCGCTCATCTACAGGCATTCAATATGATAAGAAAATTACTACAAAATCATTTTCTGCCACTTCACTGAATTAACTACTAGTGTCATCTAATTACAACCCACCTGAATATATTCACCAGAGCCAATGTAACGATG
>NW_010951501.1:0-226 GCF_000633955.1 Camelina sativa
ATACATATTTTCATCAATAATGAATCAAACTGACCGGGAAATCTCCCAACTTAGCTATTCATACCTGATAGATTCCCAAGATTTTTGCCAGGCAGGTTGGGCTTTTCGTGCTGATAGACTCAGATAAGTATTTGAAGTAAGCAGGTGCAAATTTGATGAATGATTCCAATTCTGTCTTGGTGACTTGCTTGATGATAAATCGATCATCCAGGGTTTTAGCGAAGAA
>NW_010951502.1:0-226 GCF_000633955.1 Camelina sativa
TTTAATTTCTTATAATTTACAAATATGTAAAATAATGTTTTTGTATAACGCATGATAAAATATTTAATTGTTAAAATTGACACGTATCACGATCACATGAGTTACTAACTTTGAAAACTAAGGTTTATATCATAACATAATATTGAATATGTTATCAAATCATTCACATATTGAAAACCTTAAGGAAATTACATTAATTTACTATTTTGATTATCTTATTTTCTTA
>NW_010951503.1:0-226 GCF_000633955.1 Camelina sativa
AGATTCAGTATCCGCAACTGTTTCATTACCAGACATACCATTCATTCCAACTGCAGGATTTGTTTCAGTTATGAAAGCAGACAAGCTAGGTAATTTATCACAAAATGTTGCAGCACTCTGGCTAACGCCGCGCTCAACAAGACTCTCACTCGCACAATCAGTAAGATCTTTGCTAAGAGAAACATTTGGCTCCGATAAACAATCTTTCAAATCTCGACTATATGTA
>NW_010951504.1:0-226 GCF_000633955.1 Camelina sativa
TTTTTTTTTTTCTAACCCTCTCTCTCTCTCTCTCTCTCTCTCTCTCTCTCTCTCTCTCAGCACTTCTTGTTCAACTTGATCCGTCGTTATCTCTCAGCTCTCCATCTTCTCGTCTTCCAAGGTTTTTGTTTTTGCTATTTACAGATTCGTAGAGTTATTATTTTTTTTTTGGTTAGAGGAATGCGTAATTTGATAATTCCTCGCTCGCTTCTTTGTTGACTGCAGT
>NW_010951505.1:0-226 GCF_000633955.1 Camelina sativa
TTTTTTAAGTCTAGTTGATTGGTAATGGCTGCTATTGCATCTTAAAAAGGCGATAACCTAATCACCATGGGTAATAACTTTAAAAGTTCATAACAGGAAATAAACATCTAACTGGTCAAAGTGCATTTAAGTCGGTACCTCTTTGGAATTTTTTTTACGATTTGAGAATATGGCACCAAAGTAATAATTGGTATAGAAACTAAGATCGCTGCTTGTGAAATGTTTT
>NW_010951506.1:0-226 GCF_000633955.1 Camelina sativa
GGAGGAGGAGGAGGTCGTGGGGGCGGAGGCGGTAGCAGCGGAGGTCGTGGCAGTGGTAGTCGTGGTGGCGGAGGGAGTGGTAACAGCGGTACGAGCAGCAGTTCGAGTAGCGGTGACTGTCTCAAGCATTATGGTCTGTCCAAAAGACTAATATTCATCGGTTTTCTAGGGGTTTTAGTTGTTGTATGGTAATTTGACAATTTTTCTAATGAAAGATTGTATATAT
>NW_010951507.1:0-226 GCF_000633955.1 Camelina sativa
TCGGAGTTGTATCCTCTTCATTTCTTGGAGGTTTTGTATTTTTTTTTTATTTTCTAATGTTTTCTCACTTTTCTTCTCCTAATTCATTTTCTAATATATATTTAAAACTCTCCGATCACGGACAGGGAGACATGAGTCCACAGCAGTTTGCTGAGATAGTAAAACAGCATGAACAGCATAGTAATGAAAGACTGGTCTATAGTCTTATCGTCGCGGACATGACTTC
>NW_010951508.1:0-226 GCF_000633955.1 Camelina sativa
CCTTTGACTACTCATCATTCATTTTCTACGACGATTTTGGAATATCAATTAAAAGTCGAAATGTATAGAGGGAAATGATCATCTACCAGCATAAGTTCAATTCATATTGTTCATATATACAGCTTTATTCTACCACAATAGCCCATGGAACTGTGGTAAATGATTAAACCACAGTAGCATATTGTCGACGATTTCTGTTTTTTCATAAATGATTAAACCAACTCTC
>NW_010951509.1:0-226 GCF_000633955.1 Camelina sativa
CAGCTTTTCAAAGTTCAGATTTTAGCTACTCCAGAGAAGTAACTTTTAAATATGCAGATTCAAGCATGGCAGGACGAAGTGGACCGTGCTCGGCAAGGTCAAAGAGATGCTGAGGAGAAACTTTCTTCAATGGAGGTATGTTACTAACATTGGAATCCTTGATGACATGAAGTATTTGTTGTTTGTGCTATACTAGCATTATTATTTACACATGATCTGTTCGTTT
>NW_010951510.1:0-226 GCF_000633955.1 Camelina sativa
AGAAGGAAGAAATGAGATGAGAGTTCTCTTTGTATTGTTAGTTGATTTGTGATTGAATCGTTTTACAGTATATTTGTTAATATGTTAATCACAGCTATATTTGCTGTTGTTGCCTTCAGAAACTTGTATTTGTACCTATTAGTTGTGTGCCTATACAACATTAATTTAACTTTTTACTCTAGGGATCCTAAATTGCCTCCATATATCATCATCATGCTAGTTGTGC
>NW_010951511.1:0-226 GCF_000633955.1 Camelina sativa
AGGGACTTGGCTTGTTGGCCATGGTTTTAGCTCCTTGATTGAGACTAGATACTCAACGAACACTCCATTGTCTTTACGACTCTTTGTTCGAAGACCCAACACCATTTCCTTTTTGTTTTGTGTGGAAAAAAAGTGATTTGTTGATTGTGAGTTATTAAAGGAGGGTTTTGATATGGGTTATAATGGAGTTCATGTTTTGGAGGGGGTAATAAACAAAACCACCGGC
>NW_010951512.1:0-226 GCF_000633955.1 Camelina sativa
GTTTGATCTTTGTGAAATCATAATAAGAGATTATAGATTAAGAGAAAATAAAGAAGAAATTGCTATTAAAAACTCAGAAGAACTCAATCCTTCAACAAACCAAGAGTAAGAAAGTATAAGAACCCTAAAAAGCTGCTAAACAAAAGATAAAACAAAAGATAAGTCTCCTCTTAATAGGGTTAGAGTGTTTATAAGAAAATAGAAGGGAACCATGGTCAACCCAAAA
>NW_010951513.1:0-226 GCF_000633955.1 Camelina sativa
CTTGCTTGTCGGCGATTGAAATTTTGAATCTTGCCCACAATAAATTCTCCGGCGAGGTTCCTGATTTGGTCTGTTCGTTGAGGAGTTTGATTAATCTCACTGTTTCTTTCAACTTCTTCTCTGGGTTCAGCTCTCAATGTTATTCCAGGATTAGTTTCGGGTTTGATTTCGTCGGTAATTGTATCCCCGGGAGGAACTCGCAGCGGCCTCAGCCGGATTGTTCTGG
>NW_010951514.1:0-226 GCF_000633955.1 Camelina sativa
ACTAGAACCAAGATCACACAAAGATCTAGCAAATCGGTCAGTGAAAAAAGAACAATCAAGAACCAGGTTTTTAACGTGGTTGGCAGCTCCACGTGTGTCTGCTGAAGGAGGGTGTCGATCGACACCTTGTTGGCGTCGGTCGACACCATCGGCCTGCTCCTCAGCGTCAATAATGTCAGCAATCATGTTGCCTTCTGCATCAATCTTTTGGCCCTGCTCATTGCGC
>NW_010951515.1:0-226 GCF_000633955.1 Camelina sativa
CACCACCTCCATCACACTCAAATGTTCTAATTCTTTATTTTAACAAAATTCTGCAAGTTGTTGTAACGATTCGAAGATTGAGAAAAAAAAAAATGTTTAAAAGGGTAAAACCAACTCAACCATGAATAATTATCAATAAAGACCACACAATAAAACACTACAAAATTAGAAGACAATAAATGTAACATCCGCGAACCAATTTTTTTAAGGTTTTGGTGTGGGTGTC
>NW_010951516.1:0-226 GCF_000633955.1 Camelina sativa
CAGCAACTCCTTCCCTTTTCTTCCCACATAAATGGTATCTCTGGAACTTGTTCCCACAAAAATATACTGATCATTTACTTTTCTTTTTCTAATATTTTTATTGTTTTGTGCTGTATAGGTATTTTGGACTACTTAGAGGGTTTTAGTATTGAAAATTTGCATAAGGCAGGTATTTATCTTTACAGTCTGCTTGGTATGATAATATATTGTATATAAACTTATTAAG
>NW_010951517.1:0-226 GCF_000633955.1 Camelina sativa
TACCTTTCTTTTCTGTTATAGAGCTCTCCTTCTCCGGAGCCTGAGGTCGAGGAGGCGCAGGAACTCTTGTTACATTATCAAAAGCACCATGGAAAGCATATAGATCCCACCTGAAAAAACAGCTTGGACGATAAACCTCACCTCCTTTTCTTCCCCAAACCTGTTCTTTAAAAAGCGTCACGCATTGTCCCAAACATGTCTTGCAATCTTGGGAAGTTATGTCGGG
>NW_010951518.1:0-226 GCF_000633955.1 Camelina sativa
GTATTAATATGACTATATGAGTCTATAATTTTTAGTTGACAAAATACATCTTGACCCAATAGAAAATACAAAGACGATGATCATTTGCCCATACAGCTTACATCAAGCATGTTAGTATTCTGGAAGTTGTTTAAATATTGATTGACCATTTTAATATTAAATATCATTTCAATGTTTATAAATACATTACATAAATCATCTACATTGTAATCACAAAATTTGCCTT
>NW_010951519.1:0-226 GCF_000633955.1 Camelina sativa
ATATCATTTCTCAATGCACGTACACATCGCAATAATTCTAGGGCAGTAAGAATCACAAAAAAAACTTTGCAAATAATGAAAAATTCGAAGAAACCCATTAAAGAAGAGAGCTTACCCAGCGAAGGAACTCCATCTTTTGCCCGTAGAGATATGATCTCATGGGTGAGTGATATTGAGAACATGGAGTTGTACATGTCGAAGAATTTTTTTTTTTTTTTTTTTTTTT
>NW_010951520.1:0-226 GCF_000633955.1 Camelina sativa
GACGCTGATGATCTTGCTAGTACATTTTCAAAGGTCAGCTAACATATGCCCAGTGACTGTTCTTACTCTCGTTTCGTAGATTTTTCTTTGCTTTTGCTGATCCAGGACCGGTTAATTTATGCTTTAAACGCTTATAATCTGAAGATTTTTTGTTTTTTCTTGTTACAGTTGAATAGGGATCCTGAAAAATATAGGAGCACGGTACCCGTAGCTGGTAACGGTTCAA
>NW_010951521.1:0-226 GCF_000633955.1 Camelina sativa
CACATTGTCGTTCCAAAACACACATAAACCTCCACTCCTTCCTTGAGGGGGTTGAATAAAAGCATTAGAAAATCCTAGATCACACTTTAAGTTAGTTATTACATCATCCTGGTTTAGAGTTTCAGAGAGGAAGAGAATGTCACACTTAGTAGTAAAACAGAGTTTTTTCAAACGAGAAGAAGTTAAAGAAGGACCTACACCCTGACAATTCCATGAGAGGATCTTC
>NW_010951522.1:0-226 GCF_000633955.1 Camelina sativa
CCTCTCATGTTCTTTGCTGCCATAACGCCATGTGCTGGTACGCAAGCTTTCTATCTTTTCAAATATTGTCATGTGAGATGGAAAGATGCCTCAAAATTACATAGAAAATCATCAATCAGAAATCGGTAAGAGGCAATTAAAGCTGATGGTAATTTGCATTTTTTGTTATGGAAGTATCCTGATGGCATCGAGGAGAAAGGAATCAGTGAACCAAAAAAATGAAGAC
>NW_010951523.1:0-226 GCF_000633955.1 Camelina sativa
TACAATTACATATATAATATTTTAAAAATAATAAAATGTATTTCAACTCGTGCTGTAGCACGGGTCCAAATCTAGTGATAAGTAGAATGGGAGCTATATTTCTGTAATTTGGAAGTTAGTGTTACTTTTTTTTTTTTGCCAGCAAGTTACAAGATTGACTCAAACGAGCCAATTAGACGGAAAGTTGTTCACAAGGGTAATTGGAAGCGATTCCACTCTAGCACGA
>NW_010951524.1:0-226 GCF_000633955.1 Camelina sativa
TCCCGTGAAAACCAGCAAACGTCATTTCTTAAAGTGGTCGATGTTCTCTGCTTTTGCTGTTAGCATGACCAATCTTTCGTTACACTCCGCGTTTGCGAAACCTTCAAAGAGCATCATGGTTAAATTAAAAACAAACTTCGGCGACATCACTCTTGAATTGAACGCAGAAAAGGCACCTGTCACCGTTGCCAACTTTCTGGAATATGTCAATTCCGGATTTTATTCA
>NW_010951525.1:0-226 GCF_000633955.1 Camelina sativa
GACAAAGCAGTATGCGAAACAAGCTAACAAAGGAAGGCGCAAGATGGAATTCAAACCTGGAGACCAAGTGTGGGTTCACTTGAGGAAAGAACGGTTTCCAGCTGAAAGGAAGTCAAAACTCATGCCTAGAATCGATGGACCCTTTGAAATCACAAGAAAGATTAATGACAATGCATATAAACTTGATCTTCAAGGTAAGTACAATGTGAGTTCAAGCTTCAATGTT
>NW_010951526.1:0-226 GCF_000633955.1 Camelina sativa
AGTGGCTCCAAGAATGGCAGAGACTCCCTTATACGTCACCTTATGTTGATGCATCTCATTTGGATCCAAGAACTGATTTGTCTGAGAAGAGAAATGTCGGAGTGTTTCACGAACTTCTTCATCTAACAATCGGGAGAAAGACGGAGAGGCAAAACGTTAGCAATCTTCGTAAACCGTTTGCACTTCCCCAGAAGTTCACCAAAGTATTTGAGCGTCACCCTGGTAT
>NW_010951527.1:0-226 GCF_000633955.1 Camelina sativa
TTGCTAGATAGTTGATTTATGTCAAGTCCTGTTTCTAAACTTGATGAGTTTTCAATCATGCCTAATCCGGGATAAACTTGCTTGGCATCATCGCATGAAGCTGCCTCATTTTTCACAACCCACTTGATCGGAATGTTATACTTCAACGCAAACTCATTATCTCGAGTATCATGAGCTGGGACTGCCATGATTGCTCCAGTTCCATAACTGTCACATATAACTAAGT
>NW_010951528.1:0-226 GCF_000633955.1 Camelina sativa
AAGCATTTGACTAATTATAAGAGTTCAGGTTGAATTTGGAGTGGTTACACTATTAGAGTTGCGGAATCAAGACTTGAGAGAGAGAGAGAGAATCGTAAGAACACAAAGAATAAGAAAGAAGAATATAACTTAGATTAGACAATTGCAAATGTGTGTTACAAGGCTTTATATAGCCTTAGAAAACAGTATAGAGCCGTTAGGGAAGAATTAATGAGGAAAGGGACAT
>NW_010951529.1:0-226 GCF_000633955.1 Camelina sativa
CTAGTGGAATGGGAGATTCTTACTTATTTGCTATGGTTTTCTTTTCTCTTTATCCTTAAGGCATATAAGCATTTTGCTAGACTTTTCTTTTCTTTCTTTTCTTTTACTAGAACCATCTTCAGCAACACATTTTTTTTTACTTCCCATCCTTTCACTAGACTTTGATTTTACTTAAAACAATTCCCCTCCTAAAGACTCTAACCTTTTCTTTCTCTTCTCCTCTTTT
>NW_010951530.1:0-226 GCF_000633955.1 Camelina sativa
AGAACAGCTGATTTATTTGTTGCTCCTTCTTCCCCACAATTCCAACTCAGCTCATAAGCTAGCTCAGGGCCACTGAAACTGACTAAGTCAACAAGAGAGAGTCCTGAGTTTCTGGAAATGTAGTTAAAGGAGAAAGCCGGACCTCTTCCATCAGTAAATATATCACCACTACCACAAATTCTTGTAGCCAAATCACTTAGAACGCCTTTTCCTCTCAAAAAGTTTC
>NW_010951531.1:0-226 GCF_000633955.1 Camelina sativa
AATATGGATAGCAAGAATACAAACCTCCAGCACTTTCATCATGTAGTTGATAAGAATGAATACGTAATCTTTATTTCTTATCTGAAGGATACAATGTTTATAACGGAATGAGCCTCCGGGACATCACCGGATCAATAACTCGATTCCAGAGCAACACATACGTCGCTAACAATCACCAAACAATGCATAAAACTGAATAACGAACAGAGTAAAGTCTTATATACAA
>NW_010951532.1:0-226 GCF_000633955.1 Camelina sativa
GGAAGAAATGCTTCCCAGGGAAACTGAGGAAGAGAGACTCGTCTTCTCCTCCTCCAGGAAACTGGACGTCTAGAGATGATAACACTGAAGAAGGCGGGAAGATCATCTATTTCGGTGGAAGGAACCATTCTTTTGATTTAGATGATTTGCTAACCTCATCAGCAGAAGTTTTGGGGAAGGGTGCTTTTGGTGCAACCTATATGGTAACAATGGAGGACATGAGCAC
>NW_010951533.1:0-226 GCF_000633955.1 Camelina sativa
ACTGGATGGCTACACAGCCCGAATTGAATACGACTCAGATTTGGATATGTTTCGAGGCGAGATTCTGGGGTTGAACGGCAGTGCCGATTTTTATGGTCAAACGCCTAAAGAGTTGAGAGCGGAATTTAAAAAATCATTGAAAGTTTTTCTGGAGGTCTGCCAGGAAAAAGGTTTGGAGCCTCGACGTCACTATTCTGGGAAGTTCAATCTCAGAATTCCACCTGAT
>NW_010951534.1:0-226 GCF_000633955.1 Camelina sativa
TAGATCTCACGGCTGAAGGACTAGGGCTCCCACCTCATACCTTCAGCAAGCTAATCAGAGCCGTTGATAGCGACTCAGTTCTTAGGCTTAATCACTACCCATCGTCCGATCAATTCCTCAGTGGAGCCAAGCTCTCTGATATGTCCGTGTCATTACCGAGAGTTGGGTTCGGGGAGCACACAGACCCTCAGATCTTGACAGTTCTTAGATCCAACGAAGTAGGGGG
>NW_010951535.1:0-226 GCF_000633955.1 Camelina sativa
ACAGAGAGAAAGGCTTAAGGGAAACTCAAGCAATGCATGCATGTTACCAGGCAAAAGAAAAGTCTTGATCATGGCAATGATACTGAACTGAAGCAAGCATATTATATTAATACCGTTATGTTTTGTTTCAAGCAAGGCTATATATTGAGAGACTACCAAACGATAATTAACTGAAAAGAGTTACTTTAACCAGACGACCCAAATCATTTGAACGCTCATGTTAGCC
>NW_010951536.1:0-226 GCF_000633955.1 Camelina sativa
AAAGCAACTAACATAAACATGGGGAAGTAACCTTTAAAGTCCTCATATAGTGTCCAAGATCACGCAAAAGACCATCCTTTTGTTCTCTTTTAAAACTTGGTTCGGAATGTATGGCACGATCATAACTTAAGAGTCGCTCTTTGGTTATGCCATTATCGTTCAAGGTCTTCCAGTAAACACTCATGTCAAAGTCACTTTTGACATAATCCATCAATGCCTACAGCAA
>NW_010951537.1:0-226 GCF_000633955.1 Camelina sativa
TTGAGGATACCATTGGCGTCAATGTCAAAGCAGACAGTGATCTGAGGAACACCACGTGGAGCCGGAGGCAGTGGCGGATCTAGAAAAAAAATTTAGCCGGGGCAAATTTTAATTGAAACGGAAAAAATTTTCTATAAGAATTCAAGTTTTTTGGTAAAAAATATAACTCCAATTTTATTTAAGAAAGACAATCCATTTAAAAAAATTGGTTAATTTTTTAAGTAAC
>NW_010951538.1:0-226 GCF_000633955.1 Camelina sativa
AATTTGGTAAAACAATTAACATAATTAAACTTGATAAAAAACTTATTATGATTATTTTTTTTTACGCAAAAACTTATTCTGATTTTGGTGAGACGGGTTGGCATTAATCCCATATAGGGAGTTAAGTAGAATTTTTTTTCTTTTTTAAACACTTTTATGGATGCTAAAATCTCTCAAATTTTAATGATATACAATAGATTTTCCATAACAAAAGTTTACAATATCC
>NW_010951539.1:0-226 GCF_000633955.1 Camelina sativa
AGCCGGTCGACCTCGTCGAACTCCAACGGCTCCGACGTCCACGACGATAAGTCGGTTCCACGTGTCTCGATCAGAACGGAGCAAATCTCGCGGACGATCTTATCCTCGACCGTTGGATGCGTCGTGATCAGCCAGAAGAACCAGCTCAGCGCTACTGATGACGTGTCACGTCCAGCTAGGATAAAATTAAGGACCACGTGTTGGAGAAACGTCGTCTGGCTGTAGG
>NW_010951540.1:0-226 GCF_000633955.1 Camelina sativa
TAAGGAACTCAAAGAACAGGTTTTACTTTTTGCTTAAACTGAATCTGATAGTTCTAGTTTCTTGGTTGATGGTGTTTGATCGGCTTTGCGTTTGTTTATAGGTTGCTACGCTAAAAGCAGCTCTCGCGAGAAGAGAAGCAGAGTCACAGCAGAGCAAAATCTTCACAACTCCTGGTGGCTCTGAGAAACACAAAGCCAAAACTGGTGAAGTAGAGGTGACTATTCT
>NW_010951541.1:0-226 GCF_000633955.1 Camelina sativa
CAACAAAAAAGCAAAAAAACTGAAATAACAAGATTACACAAATCAATCAAAATTGGTGCATTAAATGAAAGCAAATACAAACAAGAAAGAAATAATAAAAATTTATGTACTTGTCGGAATAACGCTGTTCCCAATTTATTTTTTTCAAGCACACTCACTAGACAACGATTCAATCAACAGTCTGAACGCAATAAAATTAATATCATATTCAGTCATTGCATTTTAC
>NW_010951542.1:0-226 GCF_000633955.1 Camelina sativa
ACGATAAATGATGTACCATTGAGTTGCTTCAGGCAACAGTAAAAAAAATGATGTACCATTGGTTTCAACTGAGTCAATTTTCACCAACAACGGGCTTACTTTAGGCAAACTGCGATTAACTCCGAATAACAACAACTCAGACATGAAGGACTGTGCAGTTTGAGAGAGAGAGGCTCCCTCAAAACCGTACTCATGGTATACGTCTGAAGCATAACCTAGTAACCAG
>NW_010951543.1:0-226 GCF_000633955.1 Camelina sativa
AGAACTGGAGTACTCTAAGAAGGCTGAGAACAATCAAGATTACAGAGCCCACTCTAATTATCCAGTAGATAATACTCATAGATGCTCTCATGAAAGGGAGGCTATACGGCTGCTTGAGCTAATCGTAATAAGCACATCAGAGATAGCAGAGAAAAAAAAAGAAAAGCAAGAAACATGAAGTTAAAAGGGGTCGTAAGAGCTTGGAACATGAGATGCATATAGAAGC
>NW_010951544.1:0-226 GCF_000633955.1 Camelina sativa
CTCTGCTTCTGAAGTCTAAACCCTAACCCTAAAATTCCCCAAATCGAAATCGATTTGGGGAATTTTAGGATTAGGGTTTAGAATTCAAAATCAAAGATTATCCAGATGAATGAATGGAGCAAAGAAAAACGAATTATTGATTAGAAAGAAAGAACAAAGAGGAAGAACTAAACTTACTATCAGAGATTCGTAAGCTTTTAGGTCAGAATTCGCAAAAACCCAATAT
>NW_010951545.1:0-226 GCF_000633955.1 Camelina sativa
CGAATATGTTTTCCTAGCTGACAAGCATGACATAAACCAGAAATATCCGTTTGAGAACAATCAAATAAACCAGAAGAAGACAAAATGCGAAAAACGGAGTGGTCGGGATGGCCTAAGCGACGGTGCCAAGTAGAAGCAGACGCGGTAGCAACGAGGGCATGAGGAGACGATGGAAGGGATGAGGACGTGACGGAGTAGAGTGGACCAGCACTATCACATCGGATGA
>NW_010951546.1:0-226 GCF_000633955.1 Camelina sativa
AGCTGAGCTACGGTCTTTGCACTTCAATAAGAATCACAAGACGTTGTGAGCCACATGATCTCTAACATGCATGTGTGGTAAAAAAAATTTATAACAATTCTGGTACATCGTTTTGAAGTGTGAACAACTAATAAATAAATTAAGTATTTGCAAATTATTGTTTGCCTCAATACTTATTTTCCAATGCGAGACGATCATTTGTTTAGTCGTATTGGCTTTTTTATCT
>NW_010951547.1:0-226 GCF_000633955.1 Camelina sativa
CAGTTTCAGCAATCTTGGTTTTGGACATCAAAGCCGAGCACCTCGGGTAAGGGCAGTAAACCCTCTCTGTGACAGGTACTGCAATCTCTTTGATTCTTTGTTGCCACATTTGACTCAGTTTTGGAGTCAAAAGCTTGCCACAGGCATCGATAACCAGCTCAGTCTTGCAGCCACCGTGGGGACATTTCGGAACCAATCCGTGAAGCAGCTTCACCTCTACATGTTG
>NW_010951548.1:0-226 GCF_000633955.1 Camelina sativa
AACCAGGAGTCATGGTCGAAGAAATGACCTTGGAGACTGTGACACCAATCCCTTACGATGTTGTCAACAATCTCAAGGGAGGCTATTAGTTCTCTGCTTTCTTATGTTTTGGAAGCTCCTCTGTCTTCATATGTTTTGTAGTGACTTGAAACTTTGTTTTCGACTAAGAATATTTTATATAACAGGAGTTTGCAGTAAAAAAAAAAAAGAAGAAAAAAATAGACTA
>NW_010951549.1:0-226 GCF_000633955.1 Camelina sativa
CTGTTGGATTAGGGAGTGTATATCTTCTCCAAGATTCTCGATCGCTATAAATGGTGAACTTGCGGGTTTTTTCAAAGGAAAGAAAGGTCTAAGGCAGGGAGACCCTTTGTCTCCTTACCTCTTCATTATGGTGATGGAGGCTATTTCTAAACTTCTGGAAAAAGCTGTGGATAATGGCCAAATTGAGTTGCATCCAAGGTGCTCTACACCTAGAATTACCCACTTA
>NW_010951550.1:0-226 GCF_000633955.1 Camelina sativa
CTGAATGTGTTAAGGCCCCAATAAGTATCATTTGGTTCAAAGATGCAAGAGAGGAGATGAAGATGTTGCAGTATGTGTTTGATAGCTCAAATTTTGACATGCCCGAGCTACATTCTTCTGCAAAATCAACAGGTGAGATTGATGTATTTATTGAGCATGGTTGTCCAGATCATTTGATTGGTTCTGTTGATGGAACAAGTATAATGGCTGAGGGGATGGGAGAAAA
>NW_010951551.1:0-226 GCF_000633955.1 Camelina sativa
TCATTAAAAAGAGAAAGATGGGTCTGTACCTCTCTTTCATGGTGCATTTGTGCCATGTAACCTGCAGGCAAGACAGCAACCTCTTTAGCAATCTCTTCAGCAACCTCTTCAGCAACCTCTTCCGCAACCTCTTTAGTAATCTCTTCAGCAACCTCTTCCCCAACAACTGATTCATGCTCAAAAATTTCAAAATATAGCAGAGATTCGAGTGTGAAGTGACTCAACA
>NW_010951552.1:0-226 GCF_000633955.1 Camelina sativa
AATTAAAACTTTAAACAGTTTCAAAAAAATGTTATAATATTTAAAAAATTTACAAGTTTAAATATTATAAATATTCAAACTTTTAAAAGTTCTTAACTTTTAAAAAGTTTTTAAATATTATAAGTTTTAAATTTTAAAAGTTTAAATTATTACAAATATTAAAAAAAATTAAAAGGTTTAAATTTTATATTTCGAAACCTTTTAAAAGTTTAAAATATTAGAAATA
>NW_010951553.1:0-226 GCF_000633955.1 Camelina sativa
ATGAGAATACAATTCATGTGTAAAGATAGAAACTTTCAAGACTTAAAATAATGTATGTATAACATACTTTTGATATCTTCATCGTCACAGAGCTGAGTAACGAGCGTGGTCTTCCCGCACCCAGGAGGACCATAGACTACAAGATTAACCACAGAATCGTCAAGGAGCCTCTTCTTTAGATCCATCAATGGCCAATCCAATCCAACAAGATTCATATTAAGCTTAG
>NW_010951554.1:0-226 GCF_000633955.1 Camelina sativa
GTAAAGCTGAGTCATTTCAAGAGGGAATTTGGGTTGCCGGAGAGGCTAAATTCTATGCTTCTGAAACATCCAGGCATATTCTACGTCGCCAACAAGTATCAGGTTCACACTGTGCTTCTTAGAGAAGGATACAATGGCTCGGAATTGATTCACAAGGACCCGCTCGTTGTTGTGAAGGATAAATTTGGGGAACTGATGCAGCAGGGCTTGTATGAGTATAATCACA
>NW_010951555.1:0-226 GCF_000633955.1 Camelina sativa
CTGTCGTCGATCCTTCCAGGTTCTGCGGCGGGGAGTTGCATTACTCTTCTACTCCTCCGCCGCAGCACCAGCAGCATTTGATGCTCTCCGGCGGAAAAGACGATTTGGGTCCTCTAGCTATGCTTGAAGACAGTGTGAAGAAGCTTAAGAGTCCTAAACCGTTGCAGACGCAGTCTCTCACCAGATCGCAGATAGAGTCAGCTTTGGACTCTCTCTCTGATTGGGT
>NW_010951556.1:0-226 GCF_000633955.1 Camelina sativa
GGGGGGGGAGGGGTTCTGAAAAAAACATTACACAATTACACCAAATGATTTAGGCCGTATTTTATGTGATGCATATTATTTACATTTTCCAATGATCTAAAAAAAAGATTAGAAATTACAAAAAAAAACAATACCAAAAATTCCGGATACATAACATTTGTGAACTTATGTGGAAAAAAGAGTTATGGTTTTCAACGAACGAGAAACGTATAGTACTATAGAACAA
>NW_010951557.1:0-226 GCF_000633955.1 Camelina sativa
TCGTAAAGGAAAATCCCAAAAGTCCACCAATCAACTGCACTCCCATGGCCTTCACCTTTGATGATCTCCGGGGCCAAGTACTCATGCGTGCCCACAAATGACATGGAACGTGCATCGGTTGGCTCGGCTACCAGCTCTGGCAATGGCCTAACTTGATTTGCGGTGTCATTCTTGGGTTTACGGTCCTTTTTAGGTTTGCTTGAGAACAAACGTGGGGAGAAGCAAG
>NW_010951558.1:0-226 GCF_000633955.1 Camelina sativa
AACATCATTCTCTATCAACACAACCTGCAGCATCCAGAGGAAAAAGTATTGATGTTATTTCCAGTTATCAATATCAGTTACTTCCCTAATTAAAAAGAAAATGATATAATTGTCCTCCTACTCTTACCCTCCTATCCTAACTCCAACTAGAACAGAACCCCAGTACTTTAATATAATGTTGTTACCTCTGTTTCAGTTTCCCTGTCACCTATCTTGCCGATTAGTC
>NW_010951559.1:0-226 GCF_000633955.1 Camelina sativa
AAGTAAATAAATAAACTAAACAGAGTTTGTGTCCATTCAAAATGGCACAATTACAAGACAAAAGTGGTAATATTAAAATGTGAAAACTAAAAAAGGTTCCACTTTAAAATAAATCATTGTGCTAATGGAATCTGTTGTCATAACAGTTTCTCCACTTCCTTCACAATTTGCCGCACTCTTATTATTCTATTCACTTAGATCTATAGATGAACACATACCCATATAT
>NW_010951560.1:0-226 GCF_000633955.1 Camelina sativa
AGTTTAAAGCAATGCACAAACTGATAATTACTAGTCAATATTAGGTTATTATAAATAGGAAATGGCATCAAATCAAAACATGCTTCAATTTAGACCAAATGCAATGCAGGAATTCAAAGCTTGGTTCAATCTTATGCTTCTAACTACTCAAATAGTATCAAAGTACTATTAACTTGGGTATTGATCCTAGTTTAGTGAATTAAACAAGCTAACAAGGCAAAACTCA
>NW_010951561.1:0-226 GCF_000633955.1 Camelina sativa
TGAAGAGAAACAGATATTGCTGAAAGTTCTGTGTATTCACTCTGATCCGAATCGATTACCTATATGGAGTAAGCTATAACTAAAACCCAAGATATAGGAGTATCCCTAAGAATGTACAACTATCGAGCCTCTGTTTCGGAGAGAATAAACTCTCTGTTTCGTAGAATATGCTATACATTAGTAAACCGACTTTAACCATCAATAACCGGAGTAACCCACTTCATTA
>NW_010951562.1:0-226 GCF_000633955.1 Camelina sativa
CAACGATGCGAGACAGCATGTCGAGTGTGTCGTCAAGCAGCTCAAGGCAGTCGTTGACAGGATCGATCATGAGGGTTTGAGAGGTACGGTGCGAAAGCGTGAGGTTAAAGGCGAGAGAACGAGCTAAATGAGCGTGGTCCAAGCTGAGTTGGACTGAGTTGAGAAACCCTTTGTTAGACGAAGTTGATTGTTTGGTTTTTGATGATGAATCGGAGTTTGGGTGTCT
>NW_010951563.1:0-226 GCF_000633955.1 Camelina sativa
ATTGTTTGGACCTCCGGAGGAATCCCCAAACACAATTTTTTAACTTGCTTGGTTGTATTGAACATGTGCCCAACTCGTGACCGACTTTTGCAATGGGGATTGCAGGTTGACTCCCGCTGTTTACTCTGCGTGATTGGATCTGAAAGCCGTGATCATCTTTTCTTCAACTGCCCATACAACTGGTCGCTATGGAGCAAGATCTCTCGCCGCTGCAACCATAACTCTG
>NW_010951564.1:0-226 GCF_000633955.1 Camelina sativa
TCATGTGAATTTGAACTTTTTGAGTCACAACTTGCTATTTAATGGAAACAAATGTTGCTGTTTTTGTTAAGGAATTAGAAAGCATGTGTGCTATATTACTACACTCTTTATTATCAAAAAATATTAAGAAACATGTGTGCTATCATTTTGCTTCTTTTTTTTTCACGTGTCATTTTGGTTTTTCTTTGGTGGTTAATATAGAGTCTATATTATAGATTCTCAAAAA
>NW_010951565.1:0-226 GCF_000633955.1 Camelina sativa
TCGACTGTTGTTCTCCAGGTGAGTGAAACTGCTTGGTTCAAGGATTTAGTTATTGTTCTACAGAGATTGTTATGAATTGACTAAATGACTAGATCCTTTCTATACCAAAATGTAATAATGCTCTGTCATTGTAGAACTACCCAACCGAGGAGGAACTTTGCTGTGTATATGTTCCCACAAACCACCTTTATATCGGAGATATACTACTTGTCAACAGTAATGATGT
>NW_010951566.1:0-226 GCF_000633955.1 Camelina sativa
CTGATAGATACATACAACAACAAAGGAGGAGAGTGTGTGAGAAAGTTACAATCGCCATGGCCAAAAAAAAAAAGAAAAAAACAAGTAATACCTGACATGTGCATCGACCCACTACTTTATCATCGGAATCTAATACCCTCAACATAGAGAGGCATTGTTCGTCCGTTAGCTTTCCGCTTTCCAACATCCGCCGCAGAGTATCCGCCATCTTCTTCTTCTTTCGACG
>NW_010951567.1:0-226 GCF_000633955.1 Camelina sativa
ATACCGGGAAAATAAAGTTCACAAGCTACGAAGGGAAAGGAGACCCGGCGACTCATCTGAAGACCTTCTTACTGACTGTCAGCCGCGTGGACCTCGAGCCTCACGAAACGGACGTCGGATACTGTAAGTTGTTCGTTCAAACGTTTTGTGGACCGGCCCTGCTTTGGTTTGCATCCTTTGCGGCTGGATCCAATAACAATTTCACTGAGTTGTCCACCTCGTTCGT
>NW_010951568.1:0-226 GCF_000633955.1 Camelina sativa
AATCAAAAGGAAGAACTCTCGATCCAGCTAAAGCACCACTAAGACCAACTATAGCTCAGGAAAATCATGTTATCAAAAGGAGGACAAGCCCGGCTATAAGAAGGACTACAAGCCATTTGTCAAGACAAAACCGATAGATTCTGATCCGAAAGGTAAGGGTAAGGAGGTGAACACCAGGGCAAGAGATATTCGATGCTTTAAGTGTCAAGGACTTGGGCATTACGCA
>NW_010951569.1:0-226 GCF_000633955.1 Camelina sativa
TAGGGGAGTTAATCCAATTATTTTCATGCTGTGCATTCTTTTCTAAAGAAAGTCATTTTAGAACTTCAATAGCATTGATAGTGGCGAGGATAGTGTGGCATATGCCTTAAAAATTACACTTTTCCTGCTTAATAGTAGGAAAAAGAAAGCTTACTGTTTCTTTTGCTGCAGACATTGCAAGAACTCCTGCTCCCATTTCAACTTCTTGCAGTCCAACAACTACAAC
>NW_010951570.1:0-226 GCF_000633955.1 Camelina sativa
CAGGACATTGTGTAGGTAGGAAGGGCTGTTGCTACTGATTTTATTAAGACCTCCTTTCCTCCTTGGGATAAGAATTTAGAATACCAGCTCTCTAGCTTGTTTTTAACCCTCTGTGAGATATAAGAAAATATTTCATATTTGTTTTTACCTACTACCTCCGGTAATCCCAAATATCTTCCAAAATTGCCAATTCTAGAGATTCCAGTGAGTTTCTTGATATTATTTT
>NW_010951571.1:0-226 GCF_000633955.1 Camelina sativa
TTTAATCATTATTCTATCGAAATTTATAAAAAATAATAAGAGAATCACGGAGAAAGAGCTATAGCTGAAACAAACTAAATTGACTAAAAAGATAAATTTTTAAAAAATTAGAAATCAGAATTAATTACCTAAATTAATACTTGAAAGAGATGATCAATACAGGTAGATGGAAAACGACACCAAGTAAAAGTTAGATGAATAAATCAATAAATAAAACAATTCAAAA
>NW_010951572.1:0-226 GCF_000633955.1 Camelina sativa
AAAGCTGCAGCAACTACCTCTAGGAAAGCTGATATAGAGAAGAAGAAACATGAAGCAATCGAAGCTCGAAAAGTGGAGCAGGTATTTTTATTAGGATATGACTGTAGTTTGTAGTAGTTCTTGTGAAACTGAGAGTATGTATCTT
Source organism: Camelina sativa (assembly GCF_000633955.1). Lineage (NCBI taxonomy): Eukaryota > Viridiplantae > Streptophyta > Magnoliopsida > Brassicales > Brassicaceae > Camelina > Camelina sativa. Next base: position 146 of record NW_010951572.1, read on the forward strand.
AACTTCTGCAGGAATCACTTAAAGAGCAAGAGATACTTATTCCACAGGAGCAGGCAGCCAGAGAAAAAGTTGCTGAGCTCA
>NW_010951573.1:0-226 GCF_000633955.1 Camelina sativa
GGCCGTCAAGTTGTCAAAAGAAGGAAGAAGAAACTACAAACAAATAATAAGCCAAGTCAAATTAATTGGTAAGGAGAACCAAATGAATACAAGACTAAAGCAGAAGCCAAAGCCATTTTGGTCATGATTGTCAAAGCCAATGTGTTTTATATCAGCATAATAGCCAAAGCCATTTTTGTCATGATTGTCACAGATGCAGAAGTCTAAAGCAGAAAGGAATACAAAA
>NW_010951574.1:0-226 GCF_000633955.1 Camelina sativa
AACTTGAGATCAAACTTTACATCTCCGATGGTATCGTCCCGACAGACTGATGGGCAGCTCAACAACTGAAGGCCCGAAGTGCCAGGTATATCCTTTTGGACGGTGAGCTGTTTCGCCGAAGTGCATCAAGAGTATTCCTTATCTGCGTTACTCGGGACGAAGCCGAACGCATTATGATTGAGGTGCATGAAGGCGAGGGTGGCAACCATTCTGGCGGACGCGCACT
>NW_010951575.1:0-226 GCF_000633955.1 Camelina sativa
TCATTTCTGAGGCAGACAAGACCAAAGAATAAAAATGAGAGTGACATTTAAAACTCTTGTAATACTATAATAACTATCTGTGATTCCATATATGTATACCCTATACCCGAGATATTGAATGGACTGAAGTGCAGGATTGATAACTCCTATTTGTCCTTCTAACATTAAGAGCCTTCCACTTTCACCTCCATTGCTAACTGAGAGTCTTCCACTTGAAGGCAGTCTA
>NW_010951576.1:0-226 GCF_000633955.1 Camelina sativa
AGCCATACCCTAGCGGCTTTATGTGGATCGCGTATCTCAGCCGCCCATTTTCCCCATGGTCTCTGCCTTACTCCCCTGTATCTCCTTCTTTTTCCCCCTATTTCGTCTGGTAATGCCTTGCTTGTGAATTCTTCTGTACAGAACAGCGATTGTTTTTTATGCTTTCAAGTTGACAAACGTCAAAGAGAAACATCTAACCAAATAAAAATTGTATTTGAGATGTTAA
>NW_010951577.1:0-226 GCF_000633955.1 Camelina sativa
GGAATAAAGCGGAAATCGGAGCCTGGAAACTCGGATACACCACCAAAGAGACCAAAGCCTTGAAGGACACTTATAGATAATCTTGCTTGCGTCTTTGCTTCACATCGATTTGTCTCTGGTAAACTCATTTTCAGGATTCTGATTACGTCTCTGATCTTTTGTTACAGTCTTTAGAAGAAGACATAGCTCAATATATAAATTCATGCGGAGACTGATGATATTTTGA
>NW_010951578.1:0-226 GCF_000633955.1 Camelina sativa
AACGAAAGTACACACTTGATTTGCTGTGTGAAACAGGAAAACTAGGGGCTAAACCGGTTGACACTCCACTTCCTGATGACTATCAAGTAGAACGAAAGGGGGAGAGGAATGATCCTCCATACGAAGACCCTTCTCGCTATCGTCGCCTTGTTGGTAAGCTCATCTATTTAACACTTACACGACCTGATATTTGCTACGCTGTGAATCAGGTTAGTCAATACATGAA
>NW_010951579.1:0-226 GCF_000633955.1 Camelina sativa
TCCTGGATGGTAAAAGAACCGGACCAACGAGAGCGAAGCTTACCAGAAAATAATTTCAAGCGAGAGTTGTAAAGAAGAACCTAATCATTAGGCTCAAAGTTTCTGGCGATGATCTTTTTATCATGATAGTCCTTGGTTCGCTCCTTGTACATCTTAGAATTCTCAAATGCATGAAAACGCAACTCATCCAACTCATTTAGCTGTACTAGCCTTCTCTCTGAAGCTG
>NW_010951580.1:0-226 GCF_000633955.1 Camelina sativa
CACGTGGCACAAAAATAATAGTCTGTACCGATGGTTTGGATAGAGCATGAATAGCACTCATCGCCTTCTTCTGCTTCTGGATCGACTTCTTTGTTGTTGCACCAAAACAAAGGGAGTGCATGATGAGTGTCACTAGGGTCATCAAAGAGAGGGGAAGAACTGTACTTTGAAAGGATTTGGTTAGAGTCCTCACCACCCCTCTCATCATCGAGAGCATTCAATAACA
>NW_010951581.1:0-226 GCF_000633955.1 Camelina sativa
AGAACTTATTTGATTATGATAATTTGATTATGATGTGAATCTTATGCCTATGATATATTACCGATAACTATTTGTGTGTATTGCAGGGATGATACCTTATCTTTTAGGCACTGAAAGAAACAGAGGAACAATTGATCTGTCTCCATTTAAAGTCTTATGCCCTAAGAAGTACTTTCGTTGCATTAAGAGTGAAGCAAACTGTGGATTATTCATCCTCAAAATGGTG
>NW_010951582.1:0-226 GCF_000633955.1 Camelina sativa
CCATGGACATGGACATGAATCCCTTCAATATTTCGAAGAAATGGTTAACCTCGGTTTTAAGCCGAACCAGGTAACTTTTCTTGCGGTTTTAAACGCTTGTTGCCACGCTGGTTTAGTCGAAGAAGGTAGAAGATGTTTCCATAAGATGAAAACCAGAGAATACAATCTATCTCCTAAGTTAGAGCATTATGGATGCTTGATTGATTTACTCTGTAGAGCTGGATTG
>NW_010951583.1:0-226 GCF_000633955.1 Camelina sativa
ACCGCTGAATGCTAGCAAATCTCCAAACTTCGTACTCACCTAAACAAGAAAACAATTCATTCAACTCAGAAATCTTTTAAATCAAGAAAACAATCAACAGTTTTTTCAGCTCACAATTTTTTGTTAAATCAAATTCTAATGATATATTTTAATGGCTTCGACCATTAGATCATATATAAAAATATACCTTAGGCTTGCTAACTGGTGGAGGAGGAGACGGTGGCAT
>NW_010951584.1:0-226 GCF_000633955.1 Camelina sativa
TCATGTTTGGGCAAATGATTATATCCTGCTGTATTTCCTAACTGACCCTTTCTTTTCTTAACTCATTATTCAGGTAAGAATGGATCCTCGAAATACAGAGATCAATCTAGACAGTTTGATGTTTTCAAAGCTACCAGAGCTTAGTGATGCAGACAAACAGAAACAAGAGGCAGATTATATTTATCGATATAGATACAATGGTGGAGGAGCATCCCAAGTTTGGCTT
>NW_010951585.1:0-226 GCF_000633955.1 Camelina sativa
CTCCTTATGAAAAACCTTCTGGGCCCGATTATTACTGGCCCCAAACCTGAAAGCCCCTTGACCATTACCTTGTACCGCACTCCTCCCTTTATTCTGTTGACTTGAGAGGTCAACATTTTCCTTATTTGCCTCCGATGATATCGCATTACGCTTCGGATCCTCAGATCCCGTATCTTCCTCCAACGAGGCAAATTGATTCGTAATCACCACATTTTCCTTATTTTTA
>NW_010951586.1:0-226 GCF_000633955.1 Camelina sativa
TCATCAGGAGTAAGTGCACCTTGAATATCCTGCTTATTTGCTAGTATAAGCAAAGATGACCCAGCTAGCCTCTGCCATTTGAATATAGATCATCATCTTCTTCATCATAAACAGCACCCAAGGCTTCAAACTACAAAGATTTTAGAGACTATGTATGAATGAATATACATACCTCTTCCTTCAAGAGATTGTCAAGTTCCATCTTACAATCATCTAACCTCCTAAG
>NW_010951587.1:0-226 GCF_000633955.1 Camelina sativa
CGATATCTCGAGATTTAATGAGGCTTAGAAGGGCGCATTGGATGGTGCCAATAAAAGATAATACGACAGTACTCGAGTATTGACATGGGTACTTTTCATTCACTTTGGACTGTATCAGCATCCACGACCCGAAACAGCTACTACCCGCAAAGAGAAGTAAGCATCCGACTAACCAATTCTCGGGTTTCATTGCGGGTTTATTGTTCATCAACTGATGAGTTTCTAG
>NW_010951588.1:0-226 GCF_000633955.1 Camelina sativa
GAAATGGGACTTGTGAGAGTTTACTCAAAGCCTCAAAGCCAGCAACCAGATTTCGATGAACCCTTTGTCCTCTCAGCTGTAAGAATTATATCCTCGGCACTTATCGTGTGGATTTTCAGGCTTATTTTGTATAGATAAGAATTTGATTACCTTGTGTTACTTCACAGGATAGAGGTGGTTGCACAGTTGAAGATTTCTGTAACCACGTCCACAGAACTCTGGTGAA
>NW_010951589.1:0-226 GCF_000633955.1 Camelina sativa
GTGTAGGATGCGTTTGCAGGGAAATTGGCGGTGATCTTTTTAAGGTCTGCGTCATCATAGCAATATTGAGCATGTTTCCCCCTTTCAACCTGATTATTTTCATAGTAAAACAGTTTTTGTTAGAAATTCCTAAATCTGAAGCATCCAATTTCTGAAGATCATAATATATAAAATCTAGTAATCTACCTTGAATAGAGGTGGAACGCCGACATAAATGCAACCCGCA
>NW_010951590.1:0-226 GCF_000633955.1 Camelina sativa
AAGTTAGAAACATTTACCAGATAGCTAGAGAATCCAAAGCAAGCTCAGGGTCCTTGAGAAGTCCGGCGAGCAAAACAAGAATCTGTGAGTACCAAGATTCAAGACAAAGCATGACCGCAGAAGCTGCCGATAACCGGAAAAAATCCCAAAGACCTTCAAAAGCTTTCCAACTAAAACCTTCCCAAGTCCGACGACATCTCGGACTCATCTTAATATAAACAATCTG
>NW_010951591.1:0-226 GCF_000633955.1 Camelina sativa
GGCTAGGAGCTTAAAATCAAATTTTGAGATGGAAACAAAGCGAGCACACACCTTTCCATAAGAAGGGTCAGTAAAGACGGATTCAATACGCGTTGCAGCCAAGTCAGTCACTTTTTCTAAAGTTTTCTCAGAAAGCATGGACAATTTGTACTCCTTCTTTTGTTTCCCAGCTTTTTCTGCCAATCTTATTTGGGGATCAAGGTACTTAACAGCCTGTGTAAAAAAA
>NW_010951592.1:0-226 GCF_000633955.1 Camelina sativa
AGGCGTGGCATTAAGGGGGTTAGACCACCAGTACTTAATCCCCCTATAGCAATGAAACGACCTCCCATTCTTGGAGGATCATCTTGGGATTTCCTTACGCATTTCGCTCCAAGTGATGAAGAGAAAGCCATGGAAGAGAAAGTGGAAGCGGAAGAAACGGAAGCTATGTTTATCCAGTTGAGGGATACAGAGGGATGCTCATACACTACAAACAAGGGTGACTCCT
>NW_010951593.1:0-226 GCF_000633955.1 Camelina sativa
AAACAAATAATGTTACCTCATCTAACCCTAAACCCTAAACCCTAACCTTAACCTAACCCTAACCCCTAAACAATATGTTTTGGTATGTTTGACACATTTTGATCCGAATGCGTAAAAATCACTTTTTGTCTATAATTATTATTTTTATTGGTTATAAGAATAGTAATATTCATTTTGCAATTCTAAATTTTAATTTTGAGTTATAATAACCTTATTTTACAAATAT
>NW_010951594.1:0-226 GCF_000633955.1 Camelina sativa
AAACCCTACTCAATCAAAACTATATCCTAAATGTAAAATAAAGAACCAGACCTAAAAAAAATTCTTAAAATTATACTCTGTGTAAAAGAGGTCAAAATGAAAATGTTCAAAAAAGTATATTTGGAAAAAGAGTATCTCAAAACTGGTATTTCTAACAAATTCTCATATTAGAAAGAAGTTCCTAAATTTCTCTATATTAAAACAATAATATTATATGATGAGAAAC
>NW_010951595.1:0-225 GCF_000633955.1 Camelina sativa
TGTGTTTATTTGATGAAGGAACTTCAACTATGGAGCAGCCGGAGAAGCCCTGAAAGCTGATCTCTTGAACCACCCTGAGTACATTGAGCAGAACGCGACACTTGCCTTCCAAGCTGCAATCTGGAGATGGATGACACCAATCAAGAAAAACCAGCCCTCGGCTCACGACATCCTCGTAGGAAACTGGAAACCAACAAAGAACGATACCTTGTCCAAACGTGGCCC
>NW_010951596.1:0-225 GCF_000633955.1 Camelina sativa
ATTATGGCAGCGACAACCATTACAAAACCAAGAGTGATGTGCTGTCCACAAATTATACTGGCGTTTCCCAATGAAGTTGAGCCACTGCAATGTCTTACAAATCTATCCATAGAAGGGAAAATAAAATTTTGGCTTGAACAACTAGAAGGAGATGCAGATCACTTTTCTTTTGATTTGGAGAGATTTATCCCATATAAGTTGATGATGCAACCACTGCCACCTCGC
>NW_010951597.1:0-225 GCF_000633955.1 Camelina sativa
TACCTTTGGAGAAGAAATGTTGCTTGCTAACGTGTTGTATTGATAGTCAAGCACCTTCTTAAGCTATATATAAGCAAGATAAAATAAAATCGTATCTTTGATACTGAACTAGTAGATTAGACCAAATCTGTTAAAGTATTATTCAAAAATAAAATAAAAAAAATAATAACAAGACGAGCCGAAGAGGCCGCAACATTACTTTTAAATTCCACGCACAACGTAAAT
>NW_010951598.1:0-225 GCF_000633955.1 Camelina sativa
CAAGTACTCAATAGAGAAGTTGCCTGAAGCAACAATCATGTATGTGGAGGTATGCATTGTATCATCTCTTCGACTGTGAAATTTGAAATATAATGCTACTTGGTATTAGCTTATTTGAATTCACTTTTGTGATTTTGATGGTGCAGCTCCAAGATACTGATAAAGGAACAGAGACCCCTAATGATTCAAGAAGATTTTTGGGAAGCCTTAGTTAGTGTTGGTTTA
>NW_010951599.1:0-225 GCF_000633955.1 Camelina sativa
GTGAGAAGAAGATGCGTTTGAGGAAGATGGAGAAGGTGAGAGAGGAGGTGATGAGGAATATGATAGTGATGATCTCCATCGTACGTTGCTCCCTCTTGCTTCAAATTAAAGCTATAGTGTTTCAATAATTAAAGGTATGTGAGAAATAGGTCTGATTTCTAAAGATATATATATATATAGAGTTAACGAAAACTCTTTTGTTCGCATTATATTTTTTCTTCACAT
>NW_010951600.1:0-225 GCF_000633955.1 Camelina sativa
AAAGCCTTACCTGAGGAACCCATACTCTACGAGCTTTGTCCCATTTATATATCGTTCCATCATCATCTGTGAACTCATCTTCGCCCTCTGGTGGTGAAGAAGCGCTTTCATGATCATCTTCAACAAGCTCAGTACCAGAGACAGAACCATTTTTCAACCTTTCAGCCTCCGCTTCTGCTTCTTTAATCTCTCTCTGCCATTTCTCAAATTCATCCTCGGTACTAG
>NW_010951601.1:0-225 GCF_000633955.1 Camelina sativa
CCGTTAAGCATTAGATCTCCTTCGGATCTCCAATTCCAGCTTTGCCATTCGCTTTCGGGCGCATCCTCGTGTTTTGTTACCTCTTTGCTATCAGAGTCATCAGGAGCAAGAAAACGGTTGCCTTGAGAGTTGATGGTAGGATTAGCACTTCCTCCAATTGCATACATTTCCCAATGTGTATAGTCATTGTTCACCACATGGAAATATCCATGTCTACACCTATAT
>NW_010951602.1:0-225 GCF_000633955.1 Camelina sativa
AAATCAGCACCGTCAACCCTCTCTTCAAGCTTCCAGATCTTTGGCAAATTAGCCAATAGAGATTCCATACGCTGGACCGTCGGGTTCATCAATCTCCCAATGAGAGTGAGAGAGAACTGCTGAATACGTTGAGCCATCAAAGAGTTTGAGATTTTCACCGTCTCAGTTCTGACCAAAGCCGCCTTGCCTTTGTTGAGATTCATTTGAGCCATAACAACCTTAACA
>NW_010951603.1:0-225 GCF_000633955.1 Camelina sativa
CAAGGAAAACTCAATATCCTTGTAAGTTTACATACATAAGCTTCTCCTCTTTGAGATTGGAATCCCCGTTGCGTTTTTATGGTGTTTATGTATACTTTTATAGGTCAACAATGCCGGTACGTTCATAGTCAAGCCGACCACAGAGTATACAGCAGAAGATTATTCGTTTATAATGGCGACAAATCTCGAGTCAGCTTTCCATCTCTCGCAGCTCGCACACCCTTT
>NW_010951604.1:0-225 GCF_000633955.1 Camelina sativa
TCCTTGCTCTGCGACCCTAATCCGAATTCTCCTGCAAACTCGGAAGCCGCTCGGATGTACAGCGAAAGCAAGCGTGAGTACAACAGAAGAGTTCGTGATGTTGTTGAGCAAAGCTGGACTGCTGACTAATAGTAGTTAGTTGTAAGCTTTGTTAGCTCTCTCTCCTTTCTCTGTTTCACTCAATGTCACCATTCAGCAACAGCTTCTTTCTGTTTTCAATTATGT
>NW_010951605.1:0-225 GCF_000633955.1 Camelina sativa
CTCTTTATTAATCTCAAAGGAAACTTACTCAAAACCTTTAAGCTCTCAATCTCTTTCAATTACAATCTCTCAAAGCTCATGAGTTGTGCTACACATTAGCACCTTCTTATATATAAACTATATTTCCAAAAAGACTTTTTGGAAAACTTACTTTAGATAACTCCTAAAGAAAGTAAAGCTAACATATTTGATATGTATATTTAGATCCTCCTAAATATACTTAGC
>NW_010951606.1:0-225 GCF_000633955.1 Camelina sativa
ACTGGGCCGGAACTGTGCCGACACAGAAGACCTCTTTCATAACCCTTGGGGTCTCTTCCGTGGGAGGGGACTGATTAATTTTCCTAGGCACATAACTTAGTAAATGTTGTTTGATAGACTCATAGCTTCTTCCCAACATAAGTAAACTTGCCTGATCGATGTGCCAGTTTTCCTTCTTGCCGCCTTTGGTTGATATGTGGTCAACTGTCTAGGCCCTCTTCTTTT
>NW_010951607.1:0-225 GCF_000633955.1 Camelina sativa
CCACTTCTTCCTTCCCAACGTTATCCACCAAATACTGAGCTGAGTACCGAGTATACTCAGGGTCGAGTTTGAAGAGAACCCGTGCAGAGCTAATCAGACTCACAGCTACCAAAGCTGCAGATTGAGATGCATCTACAGGACAACAAAAAATTTTGAAATTGTTGATATTTACTATCACATCATAGTTAATATTCTCAAAGATTCAAGATTTGATAATATTTACCG
>NW_010951608.1:0-225 GCF_000633955.1 Camelina sativa
GTCTTATCCGGTTTAACCTTATCCTTGTCACCAAAAAGCCAGTTGTATACATCCCACGATATTTGTATCGTCACACCATCGATCACTATCTTTGTGTTCCCTCTAAATTTCCACTGAAGCTGATTAATCTTTAAAACACTCTTATCATCTACGCTAAACCGAAGACTAGCATCGTCGTTAACAACCTTAACGTCTATGCTAATGTCTCTTAGTTTTCCTTGGATC
>NW_010951609.1:0-225 GCF_000633955.1 Camelina sativa
GGGGGTAGTGAGCCAGGTTTCTCTGATGCCGGATTGAAGTAGTACAGACGACCAAGGAGTTTTGTCACCAAGGACACGCAAAAGAGATCGTAGGCATCAGTAAAGAAACCCATACCGGCGATAACAATCGCCGTGAAATGGTAAAGTTGCGTCTTCGCAACATCGAGTGCCTTCAGCACTACGAGTTGTTGTTCAGCCATTGCCTTGAGCTCTGTGATAAAAAAA
>NW_010951610.1:0-225 GCF_000633955.1 Camelina sativa
TTAAAATACAAAAATTATAATATAAGCAAACTAAATTTTTAATCACACACTATTATAAATAATATTATAATAAAATAAATTATTACAAATTTTTATTAAAAAATGTTCAGCCCGCGGTTCTCCGCGGGTTAGTATCTAGTTACATATTACATGAGAAGATCAAAAAAGATTTAATTACACGAGATTTAATTATTCGAAACTTTAATATTATATTCTTATTTTTAA
>NW_010951611.1:0-225 GCF_000633955.1 Camelina sativa
ATATATATATATATTTTTTAAGTTCGGTTGTTGTATACATTGTTGGCTTAAATTCAAATAAGCAAATACCTACCTCCTTTGAGATTTTTAGTGCTGAATCATGAGTTTATTTTCAAATTTTTTTTTTCGGCAAAAACAAATTTCAATAGAATGAAAGAGTCATTAAAAAGACATACAATAATAATTATAACACAATTATTACATACACAGATGTATATGCCATAC
>NW_010951612.1:0-225 GCF_000633955.1 Camelina sativa
AGTTAGGACACTGCCGTCATGAATCTCTCTCGACTTTGGATGCACGGAAATGACTCTCTGTGAAACATTTAGAGGCCGAGCCAGATCCATTGGAAGTCCTTCCCTCATGCCCTTGTTTAGTTCATCATAATGTTTTCTTACAGAATCCCTGTATAGGTATAGCTTTTCTTTCTCCTCCTTCAAAAACTGTTGAGAAAATCGCCTCGGTTTCCCAAGAGAACTGCA
>NW_010951613.1:0-225 GCF_000633955.1 Camelina sativa
GCAACCACACAAAAGGCATGTACAAAACCAAAAGAAGAAAAAAAAAACCCTTTTTAGCCTACCTGAGAAGCAAAAACCTGAAAACCGTTGACATCTATAGTCTCCTTGTTCTCTGATACAAGTCTGCCTTCTCTATCAACAACTTCAACACGAGTAATGTAGACTTCAACAATGAGTCTATCCTTCTCCAAAAACCCTTTTTCCTGAAGCTTTTTAAGAGGCAAG
>NW_010951614.1:0-225 GCF_000633955.1 Camelina sativa
AAAAATGTTTGGTGCTTTACGTGGATGTACAACGTAATGCTTAACAAGGCACTCTGATTTGAATCCTTCAACTTCTTTACATAGTCCCATGGAACTGTGTCCCCACTTCCTCCTAAAAAGTCGTCTCCTCAATCATCATCGGAGCAACAAATTTACCTTTAGTGGGTTCCAACTTCTTTGAAACAGAGGACCAAGTGTGTCCTTCAAGTCTTCTGCTAGATGAAG
>NW_010951615.1:0-225 GCF_000633955.1 Camelina sativa
ATATATATATATATAAGTACGTCTGTATTTATGTGTGTCAGTGTGTGGTAACAATGATTTGCTGTTTCTGACTTTCTGTGCTAAGCATCCGATAGAACATATATGTACACATAGCAGCGTGTGACGTGCATGTGTATCTTGATATTATAAACATACAACTTGAATAAGAAATTAATCGTATAACAAAAGACTTGACGTTATTTATATAACCGATCGATATTGTGT
>NW_010951616.1:0-225 GCF_000633955.1 Camelina sativa
CAATAATTAATAAAGGGACCTTCTTCTATATACCCAACTTTGTTATTTTTAGTTCAACTTCCGGATGCATAATTCTATATCCAACCAGTCACCACGCAAGAAATGGTTCGGGATGAACATGAAATTCTGTTGGGGGACATGAAAACTCACTTCGAGAATCCTCTTCATATTTGGTGATCCATAAGTCAAAGTGTGTCCATCGTCCACATTGTAGGAAACATGATA
>NW_010951617.1:0-225 GCF_000633955.1 Camelina sativa
ATCCAATAAGTGAACTCTTATAGTACGAATCAAATTATCAAACTTCGTTCTCCTAGATCGCCTTTGATGATTCCCTGTTTGAATACATCCAGATTTCACATACAAATAAAATGTTAAAGATCATATCATGAATCCAAAAGAAAAAAACATTTAAAACCATAGAACCCACCAGAACAGAATCTTACACAAATCGATTCAGATTAGAAAGAAAACAATCGAGCTTAC
>NW_010951618.1:0-225 GCF_000633955.1 Camelina sativa
AAACCCCGTAATGTTCCGCTGGTGTCTCGTATGAGTGAATTGAATGGTAAAGCTATTGTTGGGCATCCTTTAACTGTTGAAATCTTGGAAGAAGGCTACTGCAACGGTGCGGTATTGTCACAAGTTGTTGTGAAGACGAAGCCATTGTCTAAAAAGAATGGCAAGAAGAGACGTGGTTCTTCATGGAATACAAAGAAGAAATCGTCTTCCCAATCGATAAAGACA
>NW_010951619.1:0-225 GCF_000633955.1 Camelina sativa
TTCATAAAGAAGTTTGCAAACAAAGGATTTGTAATAATAGCAGTATACGTGGATGACTTGAACATCCTCGGAACCTCTGGGGAAATCTCCCAAACAGTTGAATATCTTAAGAAAGAATTTGAGATGAAAGACCTAGGTAAGACAAAATTCTGTTTGGGGTTACAGCTTGAGTATCGACACAATGGGATCCTTGTGCATCAAAAGGCATATACAGAAAAGGTACTC
>NW_010951620.1:0-225 GCF_000633955.1 Camelina sativa
TTGAAGCCCTAGCTGGTTCCACAGGGTTCGCAACTCTAGAAAGTGCTATAGTTGAGCTACTCCTCCTCAAAGGACTTGGTGGTGTAGGTGAAGAATTACCACTCTTCAACTCAGCTATCTCCTTCTTTAAGCCCTTGATAGACTTAACCATGTTGGCCACCTTCTTCTTCAGCTTATAAAACCTCTTCCCATGCCATTTGTTCCATTTTTGCAAAAGAGTTAATC
>NW_010951621.1:0-225 GCF_000633955.1 Camelina sativa
AATGTCTACGTACAATGTCTACGTACGTATTGCATATCCGATCACATGTATTTCTGATCACCCAAATGTGATTCTTTTCTTTCCTTTTTATATTCTAAAATCACCAAAAATTTAATTATCAAATCTCACCAAATCCTAAAACCCAAATTTCAAAAATTCTGTCAAAATATCAAAATCTCCCAATATTACACTCAAATCTCTCAAAATCCTGAAATATTAAAATCC
>NW_010951622.1:0-225 GCF_000633955.1 Camelina sativa
ATTTTTTTTTTCGGATTTGTAGGTTGGTGTATACAGGATGTCTGATGAGACCATTGGTTGTTCACTGGCTGATGCTGCTTCTGCTCCTGCTTACTTGAATTATCTTGAAGCTGCTTCTCTTTCTCCGCCTTCATTGCATGTTGTTTATATCAATACATCTCTGGAGACAAAAGCTTTTGCGCATGAGCTTGTACCTACCATTACTTGCACTTCATCTAATGTTGT
>NW_010951623.1:0-225 GCF_000633955.1 Camelina sativa
AAACTGCATCAGCATTGGAGATAGAATGACCGATCCCGAAAGTGCTTGTACTGTTACTGAAATGTTCTCTGACAGGTCTGAGTAGCTTACCTGCAACCCAGAGAAGCCACTGTAATAACATTCAAGAACAGCATAACTATAGCTGCAGTGGAGTATTAGTAAGATAAACTAATGTAAGCAAGAAAAGACGAAGAATGCTTGCCCATATCTCGGACTAATAAGATC
>NW_010951624.1:0-225 GCF_000633955.1 Camelina sativa
ACTATGAAACTAAAATGAAGTAGTAATCTATCTTGTAAGTGAAAATAAATGAAAAGTGTAAACCAAATCTAAAGCTTGAGTTTGAGTTTTAGTGATTGGAGTTTTGTCTAAGATTCTTTGCGAAGAGCTCATCAATAATCAAGGAAGGAATAACTGAAGCTTCAGAATAAATGAGCTTACATATTACCAAAGCTGTTCTTTGCATATGCTCCCCCTTTGTGACCG
>NW_010951625.1:0-225 GCF_000633955.1 Camelina sativa
ATTCTCAGACATCCATCTCTGAAGCAAGTCAAAGCACAGCTACAAAAACTCACACACACAAAAAAAAAGCAATCTCCATGAATAAGTTTCTTTAAACAATCACAAAAGATCAAAAGAGAATCACAACACTCACCGTACTCTCAGCCAATCCAAGCTGAATAATCCCATCTGTATTCGTAATCCGATCGTACGGATCCGTTTTGACTCTCTCCAATCCAATATAGT
>NW_010951626.1:0-225 GCF_000633955.1 Camelina sativa
CTTTAACATCAGGAGAAGGAAATCATCATTGTCACACTCTCGTTATCATTACAACCCCATGCTCCCTATACACATAAAGTATTGGTTTTGATTCAAAATCAGTTACTAATAAGCCCAGCGCTAATAAGTCGATAATCACATGGGTTTTAAATATTAACGCTCATGTTCTAGCACAGAGATATATATTCCATTCATAAAAATATTTGTGGTGATTTACAACACCAA
>NW_010951627.1:0-225 GCF_000633955.1 Camelina sativa
CCCGGACTTTGTTGCGAGAAAGAGGGTTGAGACAAGAAACAAAGATTAACTCTTTGGAAAATTATGATTTCATTTAAGTCTAAAGAGTCTAAGCTAGGGGCGTTGGGAGTTTAAATAGTGTCAGAGTTTAGAGGGGACTAGGGACACGCGGACTCGCTATGGTCCGCACGCGTTGCCGTTGACGCATCTCCACAGACGGTGAACACGTTGCCCTCTATGTGGTTT
>NW_010951628.1:0-225 GCF_000633955.1 Camelina sativa
CTCTCAAATCTGTCCACAACTCCCTTCTACCTTCAACACTATTTGCCGCGTAAACAAACGTACAGAAAAACTCATCTGCGTGCTCATTGAGCTTGACCGAACATGTTATGAGCTGGCTACTTTTATAAAACGGTGTGAGGCGTACCTCATTCCTCCAGACCACCCAAATACGACCCAAATTATGATGCTCATAATTAGTCAATAAGGACCAATCCTGAAACATCT
>NW_010951629.1:0-225 GCF_000633955.1 Camelina sativa
CTGGAAGTATATCTATGGATCTATCCTGTTTCAGAGCAACAGAGACAGAGGAGGGTATAAATGTCAAGTTGAATAGCCAATATCAAGTAATATTGCACACACCTAGAACATTCAAGATTCAGAAATATTTGACAATCCTGCAAGTATCAAGAGGCTACTAAGCACTATGCAAGAAGGCGGAAATATGAGGATGTAGCTTTTAAAAGGAAAAGTGGAAGGATCCAC
>NW_010951630.1:0-225 GCF_000633955.1 Camelina sativa
ATATTGGCTCGGTTAAGTATGTCAGCTGCATAGTTTTGTTGCGAGAGGAAAAGGCCTGAGGAGTTCCGTTTGATGGAAATGCCGAGGAAGTAATGAAAATCACCGGAGTCCGTCATGTCAAATTCACTGCGAAGAGGAGATGAGAGCTTGGAGGAGCGTATTGGACGAGGCAGTGAGTCCAATGTCATCGACGTAGAGTAAGAGATAGGCGGTGCCATGTTTGTT
>NW_010951631.1:0-225 GCF_000633955.1 Camelina sativa
GCCGCCGCCGCCGCTTCATCTAAATCCACCGTCGTCGCAGAATCGGATTCTGGATCGGAGACTGAAACAGATTCGGACTCTGAATCGACGAACCCTCCCAATTCTGGATCTGGCAAAACAATCTCAGTGAATCTCAAGAAGAAAGAGGATCCGACTTCGTCTGCTGCTTTAGCTTTACCGGCTGCTAAATCAGGAGGAACCAAACGCCCAGCGAGTGAAGCTGCT
>NW_010951632.1:0-225 GCF_000633955.1 Camelina sativa
GAAACAAGAACAACATGATTTAGCTTCAGGAAATAAGGAAGTGTGGATAGGAAAAAAAATTAACATGATCTTTCTTTGGTTTAAATTTTTTATCAAGCTTACTGTTTATCAAATATCGTTAACTAAACTTTCATAAGGGAAAGAAAGATGGCTTTAGAAAGAAATATGACAATAAAATTTTGAAATTACCCTTAACATTTCCATTTCCTCCTTGGTCGGGCAAAA
>NW_010951633.1:0-225 GCF_000633955.1 Camelina sativa
TGCTTTGCCTTACGTCAACAACGTACCTCATCTAGGAAATATCATTGGTTGTGTTCTAAGCGCTGATGTCTATGCTAGATACTGTCGTCTTCGTGGCTATAACGCGATATATATATCTGGAACAGATGAATACGGAACTGCAACAGAGACAAAAGCTTTAGAAGAGAATTGTACACCAAGAGAGATCTGTGACAAGTACCATGCAATTCATAAACAAGTTTATGA
>NW_010951634.1:0-225 GCF_000633955.1 Camelina sativa
GTTTTAGCCTGTTTCGGGACAAAATGGGTATCAGTGTTGTCTAAACACTCCAAATTAAACCCAAACACCTAAAATTAGTCCAATGCATTGGATTGTTACATATTTTGACCCTAGAAACAATAACAAAGTTCCTTACTGCTTCGAATCAATTTTTTCTCGGTTTTAGCCTGTTTTCTCCTTTTAAGCATGTTTTGGGATAAAACAGGTTTAAGTGTTGTCTAAACA
>NW_010951635.1:0-225 GCF_000633955.1 Camelina sativa
ACAGCGGGAGTGGTAACCCGTGTGGAATTGATAAGTCCTTAGAATCTGGCTCCTCGAAGGGATTCCACGACTCGGAAGCTTTCCGCTCGGATCGCATCTGGGTGCAGTACAGGCTAACCACCGTACGCCCGTCTCCTCTCTTTCTAACTCCCTCCGCCCTACCCCCCATTCCCGGTCAAGCGGACTGGTGGGAACCTAGTCGATGGCTGTAAACTCCGGTGTGAG
>NW_010951636.1:0-225 GCF_000633955.1 Camelina sativa
CGAGCTTGAGCCGAACGTCAGGCATCTCTGATCCACACTCCACGCAGGTTTCCCCGTCGAAATCTGGGTGGGCTTCCGGCTTGTTCTTCAAGCGGAATTGCTCAATGGCTGCATCGTTGAGTTCTTCTTGGCGCTGTGTGGCCAAGTCCAAAGGGTCGCTGTGTTGTACGCGGTCTTTCATGCCTGAAGTTCCTCCATGAGGTTGTCGATGTGATCATGCAGGTC
>NW_010951637.1:0-225 GCF_000633955.1 Camelina sativa
GGTTCTTATGCAACATAACAAATCAAGCAATTTCAAACAATCAAATCAGATTTTAAGCTTGACAAAGTTTTGGTGCAATTCTCGATCAATCTAACAACCTAACAACCGATTTTAAGTTTTAGGTTTAAGGAATTTAAAGCTTGTTAGATTGTGTACTTGGATGTTTAGGTTTCATTAATTTTAAGGTTCAAATTCGATTATAGGGTTTTAAGAGGGTTTCGAATT
>NW_010951638.1:0-225 GCF_000633955.1 Camelina sativa
ATCCCCAATAGTATCTCCCATGCTCTCTTTAGCCATAAGCTTTTTAATTGACCCATTAAGGGTTTCTTTGATCTTTTCTCTCTTTGACTCTTTGTTCCAATTTGCTGATGACAAACAACATGGGTTATACCATTTCTTCACATTGAGCTTAGTAGAAACACCTCCTGGTTGCCAAATGTAATTCTGGAAGCACCTAAACCAACTGGACCTAAAATTCTTCATGTG
>NW_010951639.1:0-225 GCF_000633955.1 Camelina sativa
AAAAAATAAATTATTTTGTTTGTATAATATTTTTAGGTTTATTTACAAATAGAATACAGAGATAAATATACTTTTTGTCTTGCAAAATTATTTCAACTCATTCTTTAAATTAGTTTCAAAAAATAGATTTCAAATAAATCTAAAATAAATTATAGTCCCATAATTAAAAATCTCAAAAAAATTAAAGTAATTTAAAATATTGGGGGGGGGGGGCATGTAATAGAG
>NW_010951640.1:0-225 GCF_000633955.1 Camelina sativa
ATAATCTCGAATTTGGGAATCATTTCGAGATAGCTCTCTACCATCATACAGAAGCCTCTGCTTCTTCACGAAAAACCCCTTGATACTCTGAATCCTTAGCTTCACAGATGCTATTGAATCTGACTCCATGACCCGCTTCGGGATCACAGATCCAGCAATAGTCAGGAAAACCAAGATTGGGTCGTCTAAGTTCGAACCAAACCGTCCAATAATACCTGGAAAGTT
>NW_010951641.1:0-225 GCF_000633955.1 Camelina sativa
CTAATCCAAACTCGTATCAGTATAGCATTTGATAAGGTTTTGTTTTTTTAGACGAACAATATAAACAACTATAATTAAAAAAAATAGACAAAAATAGAATGTTTATATCTGGAAAAAAACCCGTCACGTCCCATATATGTCATGTTTATTCTATTTCATGACCGTAATTTTAATAATACTTTATCCATTTGAGATTGTATATTTTAGTCCAATAGATAAAGAAAT
>NW_010951642.1:0-225 GCF_000633955.1 Camelina sativa
ATGTTTTACCTGAACCAACCTGAAAAAATAGTTAAAGAATGATACTATAAATAGTTAATCATAATTCAATCAGATGACTGATACTACAAATAAACAAAAGGGATAATAAGATTAATAAAGATGGGGATGATTGCTATACCTCACCGATAACTGCAACGAAGGATCCCTTTGGCACTCTTAGGCTTACATGTTTTATTGTCAAGTTATAATCCTCTTCTACGTTAC
>NW_010951643.1:0-225 GCF_000633955.1 Camelina sativa
TGCAAACCATCTTTTTGAAAGCAATTTTTAAATTAAGAAAACAACACGTTCCAAATCTGGAAGGGATATTTTCTTAGTGAACATATTATTGTTAGAGTAGTGAACAACTTTATTTCACTCAAAGGTAATTTAAGGCTTTGCTAATTTAAACTAGGTTAGTTCACTACTATAACATTAATTTTCTTTTAATCACCTAACTAAACCAAAATTCAGAGTGCAATTAGA
>NW_010951644.1:0-225 GCF_000633955.1 Camelina sativa
AAAAAAAAAAAAAAAAAAAAAAAAAAAAAAAAAAAAAAAAACGTAAAGAAAAAAGTGCAAAGCTTGATTTATTATTGTTTGATTCCTTAAGTTTGCTCTTTGTTATAAACAATTTTGTTACATCCAAGGGGAATTGTGAAGAGGCATAACGACGGATTTGGTTTGTAGAAAGTTGTCGAGAGCGTCCAAGCCGCTTTCACGACAATTGCCACTCATCTTGTAGCC
>NW_010951645.1:0-225 GCF_000633955.1 Camelina sativa
ACAAGGGAGCATATCAAGACATTCAGAACAGATCGTGGAGGAGAATTTGTGTCTCAAGAGTTTAATGATTTCTGTGCTAATGCGGGAATAACTAGACATCTCACAGCCCCATACACTCCACAACAGAATGGGGTTGTCGAGAGGCGTAATAGGACTATGATGGAGATGACCCGTAGTATACTCAAGCATATGAGAGTTCCCAATTTTATGTGGGGAGAAGCAATC
>NW_010951646.1:0-225 GCF_000633955.1 Camelina sativa
TTGCATGAATGTGAGTACCGTCGATAGCTCCAACGCAATCCTGTAAAAATCATGATAACGAGAATTCATTAGTTTCATTAATGATTCAGGCAGCCCCATACCCATGTCACTTCACAGCTTTGTTCGTAATGTAAAGCAGCTAATGAGTCTTTTTATTTAATAACGTGGGTTCATAATTCCACACACCTTCCCACGAGAGCTTGTAATTAAACAACGTGGGTTCAT
>NW_010951647.1:0-225 GCF_000633955.1 Camelina sativa
TATTTGCCAATTTGAGACCCAGTATGACCCGTTACGCAACCATTGAGGAAGTCAATGCAGCTATACTGCAGCTGGAAGAGCGTGAACATTATTCTTCAGGAGACAAAGTCAGTGTAGAAAGACACTCAGAAACAAAGCCTCCAAGTAGGTCATCGTCAGTTGTAAAAGATATTGGAGAGAATGGAGAAGCTCACGGAGAAGAAAGCGACAGTGATTCTGGTAGTG
>NW_010951648.1:0-225 GCF_000633955.1 Camelina sativa
CCTCCAAGATACACAATGTAGGCATTTGTAGAGACCATGTCAACCTTATCACCTCCCCAATCTGCATCGGAGTATGCATGGAGAGTTAGTGGTGTCCGACGCTTGAGGAGAATGCCATGCGAAGGTGTTCCACACAAGTAACGAAGCACCCTCTTAGCCGCCTGCCAATGTAAGTCTGTTGGACGATGCATGTACTGCGACAACCGGTTGACAGCGAAGGAGATA
>NW_010951649.1:0-225 GCF_000633955.1 Camelina sativa
CAGTAAGATTCATAGAAGAAAACACAAAAACCGTGGAAAAAGAAACGGGAAACAAATCAAACAACGACGTAACAACGGCGAAGAAGAAAGTTCTTCAAGATCTTGTTATCAACCATGGAGGAGGACTAATCAATTCATGGGTTGATTCAATGAGAGCTTGTTCTCCTACTCATCTTAAATCTTTGTTGAAACAAAACTCTTGGCTCGTACGTATATCATTTACTC
>NW_010951650.1:0-225 GCF_000633955.1 Camelina sativa
CATCTGGAATTTGACCAGCCAATTTATTTCCTACCAAGTCTCTGCAAATTGGAGAACCTTTAGAAACACAATTTTAAACACTTCTCAAACATGCAAATTCCACAGAGAAAGAAAAAAAAAAACATTTACATTGATTTCAAATTCCTTAGATCTCCAATAGCTGGAGATATCTCCCCTCCAAGATTCAGATTGGACAGATTCCTTCACAAAAGCAAAGAACGGAAA
>NW_010951651.1:0-225 GCF_000633955.1 Camelina sativa
ATTGTGAATGTTGATCCAAAACGCGAGCTTCTCTTCACGTTTCATTCGACTCGGATCAACTTTCTCAAGATTTTGAACCAATGATCTGCATACCAAAAAAAATTCATATCAATCCCAATTATATAAATGTACATTGTTACCACAAAACCATATAAACTTTTTACCTGAAGTTTTGCAACATAAGAGCAGCGTAACTGAAACTACCATCATCTAAGTGTACTCTAA
>NW_010951652.1:0-225 GCF_000633955.1 Camelina sativa
TTGATGGAACAGGTGACTTCTCCTTGTGGAAGGTCAGAATGTTGGCTCACTTTGGTGTCCTAGGGCTGAAAGAGATCTTGAATGATGAGCAGCTACTAAAAGATCCACCTACTGTAGAAGCGGAAGCTACAATAGCTCAACGAGACTCTCAAACGGGCACAAGTGGAGGTTCTGGGTTGTCTCCAAGTATTGATCCTGTAAAGTTTGAAAAATCAGAGAAGGCCA
>NW_010951653.1:0-225 GCF_000633955.1 Camelina sativa
CTGCAGTGTTCTCGTCGTCATCTGAATCAGCCCACCCACGAAATCGATCCGACCCACCCAAATCGCGACCCGGTTCAGCGTTCTGTGCAACGCTTGAATATGATGATGATATCCGAAGACGGCGACTGAGCTTTGTCATCTTCGCTCTTGCCGGAGCTTTGAAGGTACCGTAATTGAGGGCAATTCTGAGCTGGAGAGAGCTTGGTGTCGTCCATGTCGCCATTG
>NW_010951654.1:0-225 GCF_000633955.1 Camelina sativa
GATACATTCAAGTTTGATCTAAAATCAAAATCCGAAAATCTCTTGCAAACGATGTTTATGCTTGGGAGAGGACTGGTAAGTTATCGTGAACTAAAATACTCATCCTTTAGAATAACTCAAATAGATGATTTTTTTGATTGATTTTCTGTTTTTATAAGCTTTTTTCTTTTGCTAAAATAATATTATATTTTCAAATCTATGAAAATCTATTCTAACGTAAACAAA
>NW_010951655.1:0-225 GCF_000633955.1 Camelina sativa
AACGTGACGACGGAAGAAGATGTTATCAGTACTCCAAGTGTAGTTGTGTTTGGACAAATCCTGTTTCGCTACATCCTCTAGAACCCACACATGCAACTCCTTATTGACATCAGCGACGAGATGATCATCCAAATACTTGTCGATATTAAACTCATAATTAACAGCCTCATAAATGTCGAAATCATCCTCCCAGTAAATCAAAGCTAACTTGCCCATAAAGTTGAT
>NW_010951656.1:0-225 GCF_000633955.1 Camelina sativa
ATGATTATTGGAGGCACTGTGGCTGATGATTCTGCTAAAGACTGGCTAGAACTTGACCAAAAGGTATCCCCATGCAGATATCTTATTCATGTCGGTTTCTTGTAGAGTTTACTGGTTTTTATGAAGGCCCTGTAAAATTTGAAGAAGTAGGTGGATATTTGCTGACCTCAAGGCTGGCGTTTTACTTGCCAGGTCAATACATACCCGACAGAAAGAGGGTTTACT
>NW_010951657.1:0-225 GCF_000633955.1 Camelina sativa
AAGAGTTTGGATGATGTAACAAAGCAGAGTTCTTCATCTTCTTGGGGAGATTTTTCATTTCAAAATCCTGCAAATCTTTCCCGATGGTAGTTTATAACATTTTTATGTATTTACTCTTTCAAAATGCGCTTTCTTTGATTGAGAGAGATGCTTGACATTCTTGTACTTTCTTTTGTTTTTTAGCTTTTTAATAAACAAGGAAGATGTAATCAACAAAGAGTTAAT
>NW_010951658.1:0-225 GCF_000633955.1 Camelina sativa
AAGAGAATTTTAATTATTCTGATATAAGGAATACACATAAAATAATGGATTAGTTAATATAATGAGTACATTATTATCATGCAATTTGGAAGAGTCTTGAGATTCAAAGCTAATAATAGCAGCAACAATGGCCAGACTTATTTGAGCCACCATAGCGTTCACAAAACCCTCCTAATTTGTATCCTTTATAATAGCAAAACTCATTGCATGTCATTGAGTTTTTAC
>NW_010951659.1:0-225 GCF_000633955.1 Camelina sativa
TCAAGAACTTCGTAGATATCTCCATGAGATTTACTTTTGAGTATTTCCAATCTAGCTTCCCAAAACTGTTTATCCTTCTGGCAAAGATCAGATCCTAAAACCTTAAGAGCCAAAGGGTGGCCTTTAGCATAATCAAGAACCATATTTGTCAAACTCTGAAACTCTTTTAGAGGGCCAGTGTCACCAAACGCATTCGAGCTAAAGAGCTTCAAGGCTTCTCTATCA
>NW_010951660.1:0-225 GCF_000633955.1 Camelina sativa
CCTATGTCTCAGCCACCTCAGCAGCTAGCTCAGTCTCCGCAGCAGCAGCAGCAGCAGCTACAACAACATGAACTTCCTCAACAAGGACAGCAGCAGCAGCAGGCAACAGCCTCCCCGCTTCAGTCTGTGCTATCACCACCCCAAGTAGGTTCTCCAGCAGCTGGAATTAGCCAGCAGCTACAACAGTCCAGTCCCCAGCAAATGAGTCAGAGAACTCCAATGAGT
>NW_010951661.1:0-225 GCF_000633955.1 Camelina sativa
AAGGCCTTGAAATTATCCATAAGCTTTGCTTGAGTCTCTGGTTTGAGATTACTTATCATTTTTGGTGTCAAGTGAGCTGTTATCATCTACAAAGATTAAAAACAGATTAAAGAGCCAGTGAGAGACTATACCACGCAACAACATTAACTGTATTGTCAATGAAATTTGTCAGAGACACAAAAAAAAGGATAGATAATATACACTGAAAACTGCATCCCTAACATC
>NW_010951662.1:0-225 GCF_000633955.1 Camelina sativa
CTCCTTGTGATGACACTGTTACTGCTAGAAATGACACTCTGGTCAGTACACACTGAGTTGGGGCTGAAGTCCAGCATTCTACTCTCTAGTTTAGGAACAGCCACAGACCTGTGTTGATCGTTAGCTATAGTAGTTTTCACTTCCTGCTTGGGGACAGAATGATTCTGTAGTAATCCTATTTTATGGAACTGCCCATTTAGTGCGTCGGTCAGAAGTATGGAGCTG
>NW_010951663.1:0-225 GCF_000633955.1 Camelina sativa
ACGATAAATGATGTACCATTGAGTTGCTTCAGGCAACAGTAAAAAAATGATGTACCATTGGTTTCAACTGAGTCAATTTTCACCAACAACGGGCTTACTTTAGGCAAACTGCGATTAATTCCGAATAACAACAACTCAGACATGAAGGACTGTGCAGTTTGAGAGAGAGAGGCTCCCCCAAAACCGTACTCATGGTATACGTCTGAAGCATAACCTAGTAACCAG
>NW_010951664.1:0-225 GCF_000633955.1 Camelina sativa
ATAAATGGATAACTCATTTGTATTGGTATCATCAGTGCCTGAAACGAAAGAACTTGTCAGAACAACGATCTCTATCTTGTTGTATTCAAGTTCACTATAATATGCAGAGAAACAATAAAGGGAATATCAACTGACCCCAGCAAATCGGGTGACCAGTACTGGTCCTAGCAGTTTCTCAGCGAAAGGATAAACAAAAACCTGAAAAAAGAATAGGCCGAGACCTAA
>NW_010951665.1:0-225 GCF_000633955.1 Camelina sativa
TCTTCACATTCCTTGATCTTAGTTACTTCCCCACTGTTTGTGACCAGGAACCCATTTAGGACACTTGGGGCTGAAGTAACTATCAACAACCCTTGAGTTCAATAGCTCGATGATCGGAGCAAACTTCACACATCTTGGTGTCTTATACTGATTAATCGATGCTCCCAGGCTGATTGCATAATCCATGAGTTTATCAAACGTTCCTGGCTCAACAATCTTGATCTC
>NW_010951666.1:0-225 GCF_000633955.1 Camelina sativa
ACTATATTCGTTATCTAGAGACCATTCATAGCTGTCTTAACTTTGCTGAAGCTTTATTAGCCTTGAACCTTTTAGTCTGGCTCATACTTTTATTGGAAATAAAACATGGCTTTTTGTTTCGCATCGGGAAGGGCCAAGAAATATTTAAAGAATTAAAGTACAGATCTTAATGGTTTTTTCTGGTCAAAGCCTAAGATAACTTCAAGTCGAAGAAGTAGGAGTAAA
>NW_010951667.1:0-225 GCF_000633955.1 Camelina sativa
AAATTGTCAGAGATAATTCATCTGTAACTTACTAACTTTAAAGTAACGGTGTATACTGAAGGTATAACACAAAACTGACGTACGTTACTAGAACTATGTTCGTGAATAGAAATAAAGATGAGATTCCTTAAAGCTAAGATAAAAAATCAACGGCCAAGGTGAAGCATATTTGCATAAGTCTATATACCTTCCATACTAATGCCATGCATGAAACTAGCTACCTGG
>NW_010951668.1:0-225 GCF_000633955.1 Camelina sativa
GGAACACTCAATGCCACAAATGTTACCAAAACAAGAAAACAATCCATTATCTCCTCCTTTCTTGTTGTTCCTCCCACCTTGCTTCGCGAGCGGAGCTCCAACCATCTGAGTATTTCTTGGGACGATTTCATTGGGCTTGTAACTTGATTTAGGGTTGAAGTTAGAGTTTGTTTTGTAGTCAGAACTTGGTTGATAACTTGAACCCACGTCTACAACCACTGGTAG
>NW_010951669.1:0-225 GCF_000633955.1 Camelina sativa
TCCCAATTGATATCAGCTGGGATGTGAATCTCCTGTGCCGATTCTTCATCGGCCGTACTTAGATTCATCTTCGCCACTTTTTTTAACCCAGCCCAGGAAATTAAACCCCCCCCCCCTTTTTGTAAACAAGGAACACAAAAATGTTCCAAAAAAAAAAAACTTGCTTGTTTCAGAGCTCGAGTTATACAATCTCTCTATCTGTACACAACTTTTATCTAATCTCAA
>NW_010951670.1:0-225 GCF_000633955.1 Camelina sativa
GCGTGGAATGGACAAGGGGACTCTCCGCCGTGCACGGGGTGGGAGAGCTCAGGCAAAACTTCAAACCGGGGAACAGGGGAGAAGATATTGTCCCGCGGTTCTTCTTACTCGGGGGGAGGGGCAAATGCGTCAATAACGAAGAACTTCGCCTCTTCTTCTCAGGAGAGCAAAACGACGTCGCTGCGGACCAGTGGAGAAAAAAACACTAACCCTAATTTGAAATCC
>NW_010951671.1:0-225 GCF_000633955.1 Camelina sativa
ACACCGCCAAGTGAGAAACACAAGAACGATGTTGACCTTAGGCGTACTACTTCCGCGGTTGTCTGATTGTAGCCATGTTCTGTTCACACCTCGAATGTTGTATTAAATATGTCCACATTGGTCTGATCTTCATCTCCTGGAAGCAGAGGTATTGTTATACGTATATAAATACTGTCAGTCAGGTATAGGTTTTAGTCATTGGTCAAGTCCCTTTAGTTCAGTTTA
>NW_010951672.1:0-225 GCF_000633955.1 Camelina sativa
TGCTGGAAAGAGGAAAACATGTCACCACCATTTCCAGATACAACAAGCGCCTTTGGATCAATATGTGACTCTGGTTTTACGCCAGGAGAAGGTGCTGCTATGCTTCCCCCTCCAAAGCCTGACGAGTATCCGCCGGTGTTTCCAGCATACAAATTATTAAGATTGAACGTTGAACTACCAGGACCAGATACACTAGTGGGACCAGCCTGAGGAGGACGTGTAACA
>NW_010951673.1:0-225 GCF_000633955.1 Camelina sativa
AGAACTCACAATAAAAGCAACCAAGAGAAGGTGAAAATAACATTGTGGGAAAACATTATGGGTGGAAAAAAACAACCACTGAAAATAATTAACCATAACGCAATGGGAAAAACAAAAAAAACATTATAATTTATTAAAAACAAAAACACCTACAATTAATAGAAAATGGAAAAGGGGAAAAAACCAAAATTGCAAATCTATCATACTCCTAATATTAATATAACC
>NW_010951674.1:0-225 GCF_000633955.1 Camelina sativa
TGAGGATGTATGAAGAACCCACATATTGGCGAACGTCTGCAAAGATTTTCATAAGACAGGCTGCATATTCCGGGGTGCTTGGATCTATCGTTGGCAACAAACTGGATTCGGCGACCACGTTCATGACCTCTGGTTCGATGACAAAGACGTTAAACAAGAATGCTAAACAATTGAGTAAGAGGGGTAATACCAAAACTGAGAACATCAACTTTTTGTTCTTGAGAA
>NW_010951675.1:0-225 GCF_000633955.1 Camelina sativa
TTTGAAACATCGTCAGGGTTACTTGCAGAATATATTTCAACCTCTTCAAGACCAAGTTGTCGCTTGATCAAGTCCATGTTACTCCGAAGGACGTCGAGCTCTCCAAAAGGCAACCTCAAATTTAGAGCCTGAGTGCCAATAGATATTGCCTCGTCCTTCTTGAATTTAAGGAAAGGCATGCAAAGCTTCTGGATTTGTTTGAAGTTATCTGCTTGTCCCTCCTTC
>NW_010951676.1:0-225 GCF_000633955.1 Camelina sativa
CCTTTTTTTTTTTTTTTTTAATAAATAAGTAATAAATATATAATAAAATAACTACAACTAATGGTCCCATACCCACTAGTCACCTAACCACAACACAACCAACAGCAGAAATAATAAAATCAATATCCAATAAATATTACACCAATAAATACGAATAACCAATATAAATTCCAGTCTCAACTAAAGATCCAAACATCATAAACCAAATAACCAGCAATCCTAAAC
>NW_010951677.1:0-225 GCF_000633955.1 Camelina sativa
TAGGAGATTTAAAACTTGGACTGTTCATGCATCATGATCATAATCGATTTTGCTTAGGATTGTATAAATTCAGCTGCATGATTTAGTTTTGTGTTCTAGGATTAAATTTGTTTGTTATTAAAAGTTATGTTAAATTTCTATAAATCTAAAACAATGAAATTGAAATTAAAATATAATCAAGATAAACTTCTAAATTTAATTTAGTGGTTATCTAAAATCCTAGAC
>NW_010951678.1:0-225 GCF_000633955.1 Camelina sativa
TCTTCTAATCTCATTCATCCTTGACTAAAAGTGCCTTGAGACAATTTACTTGAGAGACAATGCCTTGAGAAGGCTCTCCTTACTATTAGATTCATTGTGTGGTGGTGAGTGGTGATTGAGATGATTTGCAACGTGGTTTGGATGATTCGACTTCATCATCATGAATATCGCCATCAATAGACCAATCGATTAGATTTATTGGTTCTCAAAATCTTGGGTTCTTCA
>NW_010951679.1:0-225 GCF_000633955.1 Camelina sativa
AGCCAATTCTCTTGTGAGCTTCCCTCACTCCGACTGGTTGCTTTTGAAATCATGTGTACTCCTCAAAATCAAACTCCTCCGAGCTATCTCCTTGTCTCTGCCCGTTCTCTTCTCTCTTCTCAGCCTCGGACTCCTCCTCCGGGTTGTCCAGCTCTTCCAACGGTGGTGCGAAGTCAAAGTTGTGTCCTAACCGAACCTTGGTGTACACGACATTGGGTAAAACCA
>NW_010951680.1:0-225 GCF_000633955.1 Camelina sativa
CCTTGTCTCTCTACGTTGTTGCTATAACCCTTGTACGCCTCCTTCTCTCTCTTCTCCGCCCCGTAAGTGTTGGAGTTTCCGTAGTAGCTCGTGTCCTTGTTGCCATAACCCTTGTACGCCTCCTTCTCCCTCTTATCCGTCCCGTAAGTATCGGGGTTTCCGTAGTAGACCGTGTCCCTGTTGTTGTCGTAAATCTCGGTCGGCTTAGGATAGCTATCTCTGTAG
>NW_010951681.1:0-225 GCF_000633955.1 Camelina sativa
AAGAAGCGGGGGTATGACTTACTCTACTTGGTGTACCACTCCAGTGTTACTTTCCTTACTAAATATTGAAGTAATTTAAATGCTGGTTTATTCAGGTAAACATTGGATCAAGTGCATGGTCCTCACGGCTTCTCTCTTCCCCTTTTTGTGCTTCGGAATTGGCTTTCTTCTTAACACAATTGCCATATTCTATGGATCTCTTGCGGCTATTCCTTTTGGGACAAT
>NW_010951682.1:0-225 GCF_000633955.1 Camelina sativa
CTTAGACCTGTGAAAGAGGTTTGAAAACATAGGAACTCCCTCAACTGGATATAACTGATCTTCACACTCTTCATCGTCTTAACTCTCAAGAACTTACTTCATATACTTTGTCATTTGAAAAGGATCAACATTTCTTACTCAAATCCCACAATCCTCTGGAATCTCTAGTCTCACCATCGTCATCTCATTACATAAATTAAAGCAAGTACATGTGAGTTCTTACCT
>NW_010951683.1:0-225 GCF_000633955.1 Camelina sativa
TGGGATTAAACGGGTTTAAGTGTTGTCTAAACACTCCAAATTTATCCGAACTTTTATAGTTAGTCAAATTCATTAGATTTTCACACATTCTGACCCTAGAAACAGTAACAAAGCTGTTTACTGCTTCAAATCAATGTTTTCTCAGTGTTAGCCTGTTTCGGGGCAAAATGGGTAAACATCGTGTCTAAACACTCCAAATTCAACCTGAACTCTTATAATTAGTCA
>NW_010951684.1:0-225 GCF_000633955.1 Camelina sativa
ATTGCTAGAAAGATCCAGTTTTTGTAAACTCCCACAGTACTGAAGAGATTCTGGGATTTTACCAGATAAACCCATGTCTCTAAGCTCAAGATTGATAACCCTATTCTCTTGATTGTTCCAACAAGACACACCAACGAAATTACAGAGAAACCCAACAGTTGTGTTTCCAAAGTTCCATGATTTCAAAGCTCCTTGAGGATCTGTGAGAGAGCTTTGAACTCCTCG
>NW_010951685.1:0-225 GCF_000633955.1 Camelina sativa
TTATCAAAAACCTCGTTTAAAACTATATTTAGTAGACATCTTAGAGGAACTATTATATTGCCCACACCAATAATCTGATAGAGACACAAGTTTCTTAAAAAGGCCACATAGCATATAGAGCCACCTGGAAGGGCGAACCTAATGGTAGGACCTGTACGGCTGCTAAACAATTTGATTAAAAGAATCTTTAGATTAATTCAAGATTCTTAGAGATACTGTCCAAAT
>NW_010951686.1:0-225 GCF_000633955.1 Camelina sativa
GGACTTCTGAGTTCCAAGCTGGTAATTTACTGATCATACAGATTAGTTTAATGACTTAATCTAGATTTCCCACTAAAACATGAAAACATGGACCGCTTAAGATGGTCTTGGGGAGCACAAAAATCACGTGTATGTTCTAAAAGATTCGGTTTTGATCTTAGAGCTCTTTCGGCATCGAAGTTTCATGTGTCAGGCTAGTCTTTAAATATTTTCTTTAATCTTGAT
>NW_010951687.1:0-225 GCF_000633955.1 Camelina sativa
TTTTCTATGACAGCTTCCAAAACTTTAGGCATGACCAGCATACAATCCTTCATATATATAAAATTTTGTTATCTATCACTATCGTCTATGTTTTGAAGCCTCTCACAATCTTCTATATATAATATGGATTTACATATTCCTTATTCACTCACATACACACATACAAAGATGGATAAACTGGCGTTATGTGAAGCAAACAACGTTCCTCTAACTCCCATAACGTTC
>NW_010951688.1:0-225 GCF_000633955.1 Camelina sativa
TCTTGGCTTACATTTATCATAAGCTCAAAGTCATCGAAAAAATCTTTGTGTCTACTACCAACAGTTGCATCTTGCAAGTCAATTCCATCAAAAACATCTCCAAGCAACAAATGTTCTCCCTGTGAAATTGTTTCCACATTAGATCTTGGTTCCACCACTGATGAATTCTCCGGCGGTTCACAAGTTTCTCCAGGAGACGCTTGAGCAGTTTCTTAGTAAATAAAA
>NW_010951689.1:0-225 GCF_000633955.1 Camelina sativa
ATGTTTTCCAATTGTGAAAAGGAAAACACAATTAACCGACTCTTAAAACTTTTATGAATAGACCATCTTCGACTCCTCTTTATTTTCCATTCATCATTCAACAATCTATCTCTCATAATTCATAAACCGATTCTTTTCATCACCCAAAAAGATCCAAACAATATGTCTTCGAAAAAGGTTGAGTTGGTGAGCTCTGATGGCGAGTCTTTCGTAATTGAGGAAGTG
>NW_010951690.1:0-225 GCF_000633955.1 Camelina sativa
TAACTAAAATGTTCTGTTTTATAACTATTTCAGGGTTTTTACTTAGGGATATTAAAGACTTCTGGCGTGTTGCTCTCTTAACTTCTTTGTTGTTGTCTGCTACGGTTGACGATCAAGAAATCGGGCACCTGGACTTCCAACTGGAAAAGATGCGAGAAACTTATCTAACAGTTGAGGCAACCATCCATGAACTGGGTAAGCTTTGGAATGTTTGATAAATGGTAG
>NW_010951691.1:0-225 GCF_000633955.1 Camelina sativa
AGCACGGGGTAGCGGATGGGAATACACCAAATTCCCAGCACCTGCTCCTAAAACATTAACAACTCCGAGCATGCCTCCAAAGTGAGCAACCGGTGGGTAAAGTCCAGAGTAACATGTCTTGAACAGTTCTAGCAACCCTTTAACAGACTCAATCTTAACAGGGTGGATACCTTCATTCAAAACAGAACCAAGGAGGTCTCCCGCCCCAATACAGGATGCCATCAA
>NW_010951692.1:0-225 GCF_000633955.1 Camelina sativa
CTTCCTTAAAGTCCTAAAGAGGCAAACTTTCTCAGAAGTTATGGATGTTATAATTTACGTGAGTCTAGTGGCCAGCTGTGTTAGCATGGTGGGGCTTTTTGCTAGCAGCGAGTGGAAAACTTTGAGCAAAGAAATGGAAAACTACAAACTTGGGAAGGTATCCTACATTATGAACCTAGTGTGGACAGCTATTACCTGGCAGGTATTCTCCATCGGTGGCACAGG
>NW_010951693.1:0-225 GCF_000633955.1 Camelina sativa
ATAGTCGGAGATAGCCCAAATTTGTCTAGAAAGAGAGCAACCAAAGAGCACATGTTGAATAGATTCTCCTTCTAGACCGCAAGTTTGGCAACGATTATCCACCTTCATACCTCTACAAGATAGTAAATCCATAACTGGGATCGCACCACTAAGAATTTTCCAGAGGAAAACCTTGATTTTGGGTTCCGTTTTGAGTTTCCACACCTGTATCTTGAGCTCATTTAA
>NW_010951694.1:0-225 GCF_000633955.1 Camelina sativa
TGCACAGATAGCTCTTGGGCATTGTTCCTTGTTGGAAGCGCGTGGTTTGTCCCTCTGCCCAGTGCTTCTAAAGCACTTTAAGCCTATCGTGGAACAGGCATTGGAGGCAAATCTTAAGCGAATTGAAGAAAACACTGCAGCTATGGCTGCTGCGGATGATTGGGTGCTGACATATCCTCCTGCTGGTAGTCGTCATGCTAGTACAGCATTTCAGAATAAGCTTAC
>NW_010951695.1:0-225 GCF_000633955.1 Camelina sativa
AACGAAAGAAATGGAAGGTCATAAAGAACCATTGAGGGTAAGAGTTGAAGGATCACACACAAATTGTTCATTATCAGAGATGGATGATTTCCATCTGACTCGGGCTTTGGAGAAGCCGAGGCAGCTAAAGATCGAACGGAAGAGATCATTCGACGAGAGATCAATGAGCGAGTTATCGAATGGCTATGTAAGACAGGACAGCTTTTTAGACATGGCTCATTCTCC
>NW_010951696.1:0-225 GCF_000633955.1 Camelina sativa
GAGGTGTGTGTTTCATTTTTGTTTTTCCATTTTATCACAATGTACCCATCTTTGCCAACGTCTGTTTGGTAATGTAGGAGCTATTGGCACTTGGGGAACGCATAGGAGATGTGAGCACCGGGCTAAGCGAAGAGGTGATTCTTAAAGCAATGAAACAGCACAAACATACATCTTCCGCTGCAGAATCCCACCAGGACATGGAACCTTGCTGTGTCTGTCAGGTAT
>NW_010951697.1:0-225 GCF_000633955.1 Camelina sativa
TCCGACACCACCTCCAACAGAACCACTGGCACCTCCAGCAGCGCCACCTCCAACTGCACCACCGACACCACCTCTAACTGCACCACCAACACCAGCTCCACCTCCAACAGCACCTCCGGCACGACCTCCAACAGCGCCACCAGTACCAGCCCCGATACCACCTCCAACAGAGCCACTAGCACCACCTCCCACTACGCCACCGGCACCAATTCCACCTCCAACAGA
>NW_010951698.1:0-225 GCF_000633955.1 Camelina sativa
AAGATAATAACGAAAGTTTCTATTTGAATTTTAAAACAAAAGATGAGTAAATGCAACTTGCTTAATCTTGGTAAACTAAAGATTCAGAAGAAAAAAAAACCAAGAGTGGACTTATGTTTCCTAACAAAAAATATGACACATATATATCGTATTAATATCTTCAAATTAAGAAAGTGTAAATTGAAACCGACGGAAGTTAAAGAAAATATTACCAAATAAAGAGAA
>NW_010951699.1:0-225 GCF_000633955.1 Camelina sativa
AAAATTAGTTTTGCATTATCTTTAAAATAGAATTGTATGTTAGAAAAACCACTACTCTTCTTCTCTCGTTAAAACTCCAAACTCCAAATGTATAATATTTAAAAGATCAGTTTTATTTTCCAACATAATCACCTAAACCATTGAAATTTGTTTGAAATGTAACGAACAAAAATTATAGTGTCGAACAAATTAGAATTAGGTTCCAATTCCTTCGACAAAAAAAAA
>NW_010951700.1:0-225 GCF_000633955.1 Camelina sativa
GGGTGGTCTTGTCCATGTCGTCCTTCTACTCCGTGTTCTGTCTTGTACTTGTTTGTTGGACAAGAAATGTACTCGCTGGCACCATTCACGCATATCCGATCGGGCTCGTATGACAATCGTGTTTGGATTTTCCTGTAGGCCTTCAAAAATAAACTTATTCCGAGATTTCCAAAGATGCCATAATATCCAAAAATGAAGGAACTTGATGTTAGATGGCGTATTGTT
>NW_010951701.1:0-225 GCF_000633955.1 Camelina sativa
ACTTAAGTAGTAATGACAAAGTGAGAAAGAGTAAACACAATTCAAAATAGGAAAACTTAAGTTAATGATGTATGCCAAACAGAGTTAAGGAACACATCATAAAATTATTTACCGGTAACCAGATCAAGAAGGTAGCAAAAATTGAGACTATGGAAATTTTAACTCTACTGCTTCACCCACCTTAATAAGACCTTCTTGAAACAATATCTCAATTACTTCTTTCAA
>NW_010951702.1:0-225 GCF_000633955.1 Camelina sativa
GACAAATCCTCATCACTTGAATTCTCATTGAGCTGATCTTAACACTCGACTTCCTGAAACTTTTAGCAACCAAAGAACAGGCAAAGCACACCAAATATACTAATTTAAACTGAGGAAAAAGAAAATATTTACAAGGATACCATGGGAATGCCTCCCAAGTGCGCTTGACGTTACCACACCTTTTAGGCTTCTTGGGGTTCCGAGAGAGAAACCGTGGTTCCTTCC
>NW_010951703.1:0-225 GCF_000633955.1 Camelina sativa
CCCAGCTAATTAGGGTAGCCTACAAAATAAGTGTATTGGTATTAGACAATCTATATCTAGCATTTCATATCTAGGAGATTACCATTACATCACTAACAACTATAAATATATAACTGCTTATATAGATTTATAACACAAATCAACCAAGTCTCATTTTTCATCACCTTATATTGATAATTATTTAGTTTATTTCAGGATAGAACTTACAGATTCATGAGCCAATAG
>NW_010951704.1:0-225 GCF_000633955.1 Camelina sativa
ATGTCTGATTCTGATAAAGAGGTCGAGAATCAGATTCTTGAAGCTGGTGTTAAGCTTCTTGACCCACCTTCTTCTGTCGATGAGCTTCTTTCTCTCCTTGACGTGAGCTCTCTCCTCTTCTTCTTTTTTTCTTTTTCTGTGTGTTTCTCTTGGTGTTCTTCTTCGGATTCGTGGCAATGCTAAGTGTGTGCATGTGTTTTAGTGTGGATTTCTTGATTTGGATTT
>NW_010951705.1:0-225 GCF_000633955.1 Camelina sativa
CACTTATTTTCTTTGTTTATATATTGTTTATTTGTATATTTGGGGTTTATAGTGTATAGATTTGTATATTTGTGTTTTTTTGTATATTCGGGGTTATAGTTATCCCTCCAAGATGTCCATAATCCAAGAAAAAGGAAAATTATCTGTGTGTGGCAAGAAAAAAGAAAATTAAAAAAATAAATTACTAAAAATAAATATAATCTCGTGCTGTAGCACGGGTGATTC
>NW_010951706.1:0-225 GCF_000633955.1 Camelina sativa
TGCTAATTTGCTAATTAAGGCAAAGGTGATGATGCCTGGTGCAAGTTGTGGCCAGCTTGGTTAACAATTCGCAAGTTGCCAACTTGGTTATTAAACGCCGACATAAAGGTAGATTATTAAAATTATTATAAAAGTTGAAGGAGAGAAAATAAAATAAAATACAATTGCATGTACTTGAAGTCTTGAAGTTGATGATGGAGAGGGTGAGGAGCCAATTAGAAGTTT
>NW_010951707.1:0-225 GCF_000633955.1 Camelina sativa
AACTTCTAGAAGCTGCTCGATCGCTGTATTAACAGTCATATACCTGGGTGGTTCATACTGTTTGTTCCCTCCTCTGCAAAGAGATTCAAAAGTGGGCTCTTTCACTCGGATATCTAGTAGACAGAGAGTGTGGAGTCCAAGAGAACGGTTCTTCTTGATCTTCTCGTAAAAGCTATCAGGTCTCCAAGTCTCGGTGAAGAACGGGATTGAAACAGTCTCTCCATA
>NW_010951708.1:0-225 GCF_000633955.1 Camelina sativa
AATTCTTGCAGCCTTAGTTGGAACTCAAATTTGCTCTGTTATTAAAAAGAACAAGATATAATTATTCAGGATATGGTTCTCGTAAAGAATTGGATACTTAAAGACAAAACAGCGTGAAGTTCATAAACAAATGAAAGTAAATCTTAACCATGAGAGTACGTAGAGCATGCACACCACAATACCTTTGACTTTTTCAACCGCGTTTTATTATCAGCACACCATGAC
>NW_010951709.1:0-225 GCF_000633955.1 Camelina sativa
ACACTCAAGACGTTATCATTTCTCTAACGGTATTATACTTGTGTTTTTCTCTTCTGACACTATCGATTATGCTCCAATTAACATACGATCTGTCTTTCGATATGCATGTCTGGTCTCTAGGGATACTTTTTTATGAGAATTTTGATATATCTTACATTGTCTTTTATCTGCAGATTTTTGGATTACAATGGCACATCCATTGTATCTTGTGAGGTTGACTGCAAC
>NW_010951710.1:0-225 GCF_000633955.1 Camelina sativa
TCCAGTTGACCAAACCTGATGAGAGTCTCTCAACCAAACCCTAGAACATTCTAAGACAGCCTTATAAAACCCATCCCTCAGTACCTGTTCACAACAGTTTCAAATATTCGACATTAACTCGCTATAATATAGTAAAAGAATTACTTGCTGTTTCTTGGCTTATAGACATGTCGTTTCTTATTACAGGTGATCATAAACTCAGAGGTCTGGGACATGAGGTCTTAC
>NW_010951711.1:0-225 GCF_000633955.1 Camelina sativa
CAGATTGTAAACTGGAAAACCTGCTTAAAATTTCCTGATGAAGCTAAACTCTCAATCGAAGTAAAAGATCTCATCCGAAGACTGCTCTGCAATGTCGAACAGAGGCTTGGAACCAAAGGAGTTCATGAAATTAAAGTACTTAAACACCATTCTCTTTGTATCAAGACAAAAGCTGAATTCTAGAATGAAATGTGCGTTAGATGTCTGATCTGCTTTCCCATTACA
>NW_010951712.1:0-225 GCF_000633955.1 Camelina sativa
TCAAGACTGCAAATCGAATGATGCAATGGCCAAATTCGTTTTGGTGGGTGCTGCATACAAGAAGAGTACTGCAGATTGTTATTACAGCTTGAAAGAGACATCATGGGTTCTAGATTTGATGTGAGAGCTGTTGCAAAGATGTGTCTCAGGGATATCGCAAGGTTTGTTGATAAGAGACATGTTAATGGTTGCTAGTAGTGAGTTTTCAAGCTGCTAGTGTGTTCT
>NW_010951713.1:0-225 GCF_000633955.1 Camelina sativa
CATGACTTGAAGGAACGACTTCTCCTCTCCCACAACCACAGTTTCTCTTTTTCCACTTTCGATATTGATGTTGTCAACTTTCGCATCGCTGCTACCATTGCTATTAAATCCGGCTCTTCTTAACTCTAAGACAAACAACAAGAGCGTGAGCCATACGATGGCTTGAAATACCGAGGATTGAATCACGAGATCAACAGCCTGTTGTCCGTACATTGCCTTAGCCAA
>NW_010951714.1:0-225 GCF_000633955.1 Camelina sativa
AAAACAAAACACAATGTTAGATGGTTAGTCCCTCCCCCAAACTTAATACACACCGTCTCGGTGTGAGAAAAGCTGAGAAAAAAGACTAAGAGAAAACAAGTAAAAATGTAGATTCAAATTGGTATAGACAATGGTAAAGTTAGGACCATACCTTGGCACTAGTTGTGAACCTTAGGGAATGCAGTGAGTGGAGGAGATTTAGTGCTCCCTTGAGATCCTGTTGAA
>NW_010951715.1:0-225 GCF_000633955.1 Camelina sativa
ACTTTTTCCTCTGTTTAGTTTCTGGGTTTTGATTCTGCTCCCTT
The DNA here is from genome assembly GCF_000633955.1 of Camelina sativa. Taxonomy (NCBI): domain Eukaryota; kingdom Viridiplantae; phylum Streptophyta; class Magnoliopsida; order Brassicales; family Brassicaceae; genus Camelina; species Camelina sativa. The sequence continues at coordinate 45 of NW_010951715.1, forward strand.
AACTCAAGTTGTTGTGGTATCTGTTAATGGATGAAAGGATTGAACTTTATTGGAATCTATCAATCAGGCTTGTTAGAATATATCTTGAAGCTAAAGAGAACATTTTGGTTAGTTCTTGATGTATCTGTTTAATTTGATTTCAGGAGCATCAAGTGGTATTGGGGAAGAGACTACTCGTGTT
>NW_010951716.1:0-225 GCF_000633955.1 Camelina sativa
TCACTCACCAGTCACCAAGTAATAAAAAAAGATTAAGCTAGTTGCTATGTCTAACGTCCTCGTGTTCATTAAGCTAATTTTTGGCTATTGTAATCTAAGTCCATGAAAAATTTACAAGATCTCAATCTAAGACTAATCCAATCGACGTAACACAACTGCATTTAATCCAACAGTTCTTAAAAATTCTATTAATAAAAAAGTTAACTTAAATATAATAGCAAGACC
>NW_010951717.1:0-225 GCF_000633955.1 Camelina sativa
ATAAATTATTTTTCCTCTAACAACTTTTCTTTTCCCGTTGCTTTTCTATTTGTTTCTTCTCTTTCACAAAAGATGAGATTCTAATTTTTATATATTTGTTCACAGCTTTAGATAACGCAATTATAAGATGATGATTTCATTGTAAGAGGCAAAGCATAGACTAATTAAACAATGGGCTAAGAATTTCCCATGCAAGAGCATTCCTAGTACGTTCTCTGCTAAACG
>NW_010951718.1:0-225 GCF_000633955.1 Camelina sativa
AATATAATTGAGTATCAAATCCATGCCAAATCTATATTTGCTGGAAAAAATATGTAATAATTAAAGGGATTTATATACATGTCTATGAGTCTTTGACGGCGCCGTATCGAGGGTACCATCGGCTGATGTCATGAGGCAGAGAGAATGATACCTGGAGTACTTACTGACACGTGTCAATCTGATGGCATCAGATCTCAGCCGTCCGATCATCCCAAATACTACCTT
>NW_010951719.1:0-225 GCF_000633955.1 Camelina sativa
CTGATTTGTTCCAGGATCTGATAAGAAAATATGATTAACCTCGGATTCATTCCTTTCTCTTTTCTAGTATTTTCTTCCCTCTTACTCTTTCATGTTCTGTTTACATACATCCACATTTGCGATTAAGCACAGTTTCAAGAATCAGAGAATCTAATCTATTTGAACAACTCAAGAACCTTTTTCTTTTGCTCTGACTTCATCATAGGATGTACATTGGATTATGTT
>NW_010951720.1:0-225 GCF_000633955.1 Camelina sativa
AAGCTCTTCACACCTTCGATTTTCAGAGAAGCTTTGGAAGCTGCACATGGATGAATCAAACTTGTAATAACAAAACCAAAAACATATGACCACTACTAATACACAATTTCGATAGATAATCTACTCTGAACACACATATTGGCATCCACAAGATCATGCTTACCTCGCTTTCTTCTAACAACCGCACTGTATCCTTTCATACGTTTCTTCATAATGATAAGGGCA
>NW_010951721.1:0-225 GCF_000633955.1 Camelina sativa
AGAGCTCTCGGAAGATGCTGTGGAGAGATCCTTGGGCTGTGATGATACTACTGCCGTGGAGGTTAGAGATGGAAGCTTTAGTTGGGATGATGAGGACAACGAACCTGCTCTCAGTGATATCAACTTTAAGGTTAAGAAAGGAGAGCTCACCGCTATAGTTGGAACCGTTGGTTCAGGGAAATCTTCTCTGTTAGCTTCTGTTCTTGGCGAAATGCACAGAATCTC
>NW_010951722.1:0-225 GCF_000633955.1 Camelina sativa
AACAAACGAGAAACAGCTCAGAGTTTTCCATAAGATCATAATTGGCTCCACAGAATCGTAAAAGGAGGAAGAAGAAGAAGATGAAGACGAAGGAGAGAAGTAAAAGAAGAAGATAAAAAAAAAAGATTTAGAGAGGAAAGATAGATAGAGAAAATAAAAAATGGAGGAAGGTACAAGGAACAAGATGAGAGAGAGAGGGAAAAAAAAAAAAAAAAACTCTCGTGG
>NW_010951723.1:0-225 GCF_000633955.1 Camelina sativa
GCGTGAGCTCTCCTTTCTGTACAGCCGTTTCTGTGAGTATTTGATTTTCTTTTGTGTTTGTTCATCAAAGTAAAGGCTCACAGATGTTTGATGTATCTCTCATCGTAATGGTTCTCAACAGATGGAATCCTTCTTGGAGGCATATTGGTAATGTACGAGTTCCACAACTACATGCGGTCGATCCTCCTACTCATGTATTCATTTTGGATTCCCCAGATAGTTGCA
>NW_010951724.1:0-225 GCF_000633955.1 Camelina sativa
ATAGACTCTAAGACCTTAACCACCTCACACATTGTAGGTCTATACTTAGGTTGTTGGCTTAGACATTTGTATGCTAGGGAAGCAGCTACCTGTGCCGCTTCTGTTTTGTACTGGCTCTCGAGCCTCGGGTCGATGATCTGTCCTAGCTTTCGTTGGTCCCTTAACATGGGCCGCATCCATTCCACGAGGCTTTGTTCCCTCCGTGCCCGGGTATTGTCCATCGAC
>NW_010951725.1:0-225 GCF_000633955.1 Camelina sativa
TCGGTATGCTTAAATCGTGTATGTTTTTGTGTTCTTATGCTTATGACGTTATGTTATTGAGTCTCATTTTAGTCAGTCCTAAAGCAAATATACATCAAGGATTAATACTAATGACTCTTATATTAGTCTAACAAGTAAAAGCATCAAAAACCATCATTTACAAAACAATCATAAAGAAACTTAAAAATTAGCCAAGGTCTACAAACTCAGCCGCATACACTGGAC
>NW_010951726.1:0-225 GCF_000633955.1 Camelina sativa
AGGTTCTCAACTACGAAACACTAATGAACTAACAAGCTATTTTCATATAATAAAAGTCTAAAGTCTTCATACTCCGTTATTCAACTTTCGCAGGCAACAACGCATGTCAACCAGCTAGTAAAACAAGTTCAATACATTCACCGAACTCCGCAACTCAACTTACGCAGGTTACGACGCGAGGTTTCAGTATAACACTAGTTCGGAGAAGTAGGATAACGCGGTTAG
>NW_010951727.1:0-225 GCF_000633955.1 Camelina sativa
AATGAGTAAACTTTCCACTCACGACTTCAAGTTCTTCATTGAGAATTGAGTTGACCAAGCTTGGATCAGAGTCGTCGATTCGAGAAAGGTTATCCTCGACGGCGAGCTTCCGATAGTTCCAAGCCGTGTAGGCCTCCGGATTGATTTCTAGAAGTTCCGCGCTTAATTGAATTGCTTCCTGCGTGTAACTAGTATAAAACCAAAAACATATGATTGATTGATTGA
>NW_010951728.1:0-225 GCF_000633955.1 Camelina sativa
AAAGATAAGAATTTTTTGACATACGCTAGTAGTCCAATGGGTTCCAGCACGTAGTGATCCAAGCATCTCCTCTTCTTTCAACAGTCGGTTGAATATAGACTGGAAAAACGAATTCTCAACAGCAACTCCACTGGATCCATTCATTTCTTGTACCAACTGTTGCAATGGTGCCCACAATGCCGACAAGCTGGAGGGAACAAATATACCCCTGGAAGCACCTCGAAC
>NW_010951729.1:0-225 GCF_000633955.1 Camelina sativa
ATGACAGGTGTACAAGGGACATGCAAGTACGGGACACGCGTTGACTACATACTTGCTTCCTCGGACTCACCGTACCAGTTCGTGCCAGGGTCATATTCGGTGTTGTCTTCAAAAGGAACCTCGGACCATCACATAGTGAAAGTCGATGTTGTCAAAGCTAGATCGATCAACGTCGACGAGCAACGACCGATTAGACCCAAACAGCAGAGAGTTTCAACGACTATG
>NW_010951730.1:0-225 GCF_000633955.1 Camelina sativa
TCACAACAGTTGGTGGTGGTGCAAGTACCATGGACAGAGAGTTTCCATTGACTGTGAAGCTGGGAAGTAGTATGAGAGCCTTCAAAGGAGTAAGCACAACAACAGTTTTGTCTCGGACCAAACAACAGTTTCCTCTGGTATGCTTAGCAAGAAACAATGCGAACAGCACTGATCCGACCTCGTTCTGGGAGAATGGTTTGCTTTCTTTCTTTTCTTAAGAAGTTA
>NW_010951731.1:0-225 GCF_000633955.1 Camelina sativa
CTCCGTTATTTCCGTTCTCCGGCAGCTCCGGTTCTGTTAACTCGGATGCGACTCGTTGCTCTGAGTTAATAATACCACCGGTGCCGAGTTTAGTCGAGGGATGCGATTACAAGCACTGGCTTGTGCTCATGAAGCCTCCCAATGGATACCCACCTCGTGATCACATCGTCCAAGGCTTTGTCAAAACCCTAGCCATGGCTCTTGGGAGGTAACTTATCAAAAGAC
>NW_010951732.1:0-225 GCF_000633955.1 Camelina sativa
CAACACGGGTTATTGGAACATTTGGGTAGGTGCTTGTCTTGTTTGATACAAGTTTGCATATTGTGGTCTCTGTTTGATATCTTTGATTCATCTACTTCACAGCTACATGGCTCCTGAATATGCATCAAGTGGGAAATTAACAGAGAAATCAGATGTATACTCCTTTGGAGTTGTTCTACTTGAGTTAATCACTGGACGTAAACCTGTGGATACATCCCAACCACT
>NW_010951733.1:0-225 GCF_000633955.1 Camelina sativa
TGAGACAGAGAGAGGTGTCCAGGTTTTGGACGGAGGGATTCGGGAATGAAACTAACGGAATTCTGCGATAGCATATTTGGATCAAAAAAGGAGGATCCAGCACCATCTCTATGCTTTCTCCGTAACAACAATTGCTGAGCAATATCCGCATCAATTGTTTGTATTGCCTGTAGGGACAGAGATATAGAACTATCACTAAACTTATACTGAGGTCCCATCATAAAT
>NW_010951734.1:0-225 GCF_000633955.1 Camelina sativa
GTTTTCACCTGAAAATGAATCATACAGTAGGTAGGGAACTTAAGAAGTAATACTGATATTAACGGCTCCATATGATGAGAAAGCTATGCACTTAATCCCCTTACATCTTCAGGCACATCTTCAGGATTGTCAAACACAGCATCCAAAGCATAAACCTTCTTAATCTCCATCAGAGATCCGTCTGGCAACCTGAATATAGATGGATGAAAAATTAATGTCCCATTA
>NW_010951735.1:0-225 GCF_000633955.1 Camelina sativa
AAATGGACTGAAAGAGAAGATGAATCAGGGGAGAAAGAAGGTGGATTTAAGCGGATATACTTGCATCAAGAAGGTTTCCCAGGATCTCGACGTGGCTCAATTGTTTCATTACCTGGAGGTGGTGCAACTGGTGACTCAGAGTTTGTACAAGCATCTGCTTTGGTTAGCCAACCAGCTCTTTATTCCAAAGACCTTCTCAGAGAACACACAATTGGTCCTGCTATG
>NW_010951736.1:0-225 GCF_000633955.1 Camelina sativa
CTGCTATTGAGTTGCGTCCAGATTCTGGTGTGAGTCGCCTGGTAAGTTTCTGCGTCTTCTATAATCTTTGATGGTGGTTTTGTATCTATGAACCTTTCTTGATTGTGATTGTTATCTTTCTAGCTGGTGGAAAAATTGTCTGCCAAAGCCCCCGATGGTCCAACTAAGGTCAAAATTCTGATGGCAATCGCTGAGGAGCATAATGTCGTCTGGGAGGCACAATCT
>NW_010951737.1:0-225 GCF_000633955.1 Camelina sativa
TGTTTCATCCGTTTCTCTTCCTTCATTTTTCCAGGTCCCTTCCCGTGAAATTTGTGAGAGAGTAATCGAAAGGCTTCTTTTGGAGTTAACTGTTAAACAACAAAGATTTGAAGATCGATTATTTTACATATACACATAAGGACGAGTTTAATAAGAGTGAGAAACAAAGCTTCAGAAAACTTACAGTTCTACCAAACTCGTCAGTTCTCTCAATCCTGATGTCCT
>NW_010951738.1:0-225 GCF_000633955.1 Camelina sativa
CTCTTGTGTACCATCGTTTCGAAGATCTCTGCTAAACCCACGACGACCTTTGGTCATCGATTCATCTATAGACCAAATTTATATGCCTGTCACCTCCTTGCCCCCTCCACAAGAAACTACCAATCCAGAAAATCTCCTTACGAGCCGTATCTATTACATAAAAGCGGATGCATTAGACGAGCTCCAAACTCTAGCCAGCAGCTCGAACAACGGTAAAAGGACAAA
>NW_010951739.1:0-225 GCF_000633955.1 Camelina sativa
CAACATGTCAGTATTTTTTTGTTTTTGTGAGAAAACTTATATATATAAGGGATATGAACCAAACTAGAGTAATCTCTCAAGTGTGATTAGAGGATAAACTCTCTTTCTAAAGCGTACATAAACTAGAGTAAGTTAGTTACGTATTATCAAACAAAATTGTTTATGCATTTACTATTTCATTCCTTTTCACAGTGATGATTGCAGTGTTTGAATTTTGGCGTGTGA
>NW_010951740.1:0-225 GCF_000633955.1 Camelina sativa
TTGCCTACCAACAGCATCAATCTCATCAATAAACACAATGCAGGGAGCTTTCGATTTCGCCTTCTCAAACAAATCCCTAACTCTAGACGCACCCACACCAACAAAAAGCTCAACAAACTCCGAAGCAGCACACGAAAAGAAGGGCACTCCTGCTTCTCCAGCTACAGCTCTAGCCAAAAGCGTCTTCCCCGTACCCGGTGGACCAACCAACAAACACCCTTTAGG
>NW_010951741.1:0-225 GCF_000633955.1 Camelina sativa
ACAAATTTAATGATATTTTATTAATTTCAACATGTCTTCTTTATAACCCATCTACTATATAACCATATTAGATAGTATTTAAAAAAATTTAATTTTACATATTCCTAATATTTTAAAATTTTATTAAGTTTATATATATTAATTATAAAATTTAAATAAATGTGAATGGAAGTTCTTTTTACGTTAAGAATCAAAACTCACAGGTTTTGGAAAACAAAATAGGAA
>NW_010951742.1:0-225 GCF_000633955.1 Camelina sativa
CGGACCACGAGAGCTCTGAAGTTCAGTTGAGTTGGGAGATGTTTCCAAAGCCAAACTAAAATGTGAGGCTCCAGCTGTCCATTTCTTTTGGCTGGCGTCAATAGGCTGTCCTGGCCAAAGACAGAAGCAAGCAGGATCCTTCTCCAGGTTTAGTAGCCGAACTTTTAGGGTAGGTGACTCCGCAAAAGATAAGTTTTCAATATGAAGCCTTGCCCCAACGAAGGA
>NW_010951743.1:0-225 GCF_000633955.1 Camelina sativa
GTTTAATTAGATTAATTGATCTAAAATAACGCTAATACAACCAAAATGATAAATTTGATTTGAAAACTGATGTCAGTTTTTATATTTTTGTAAAGTTTTATCTTTTTATATCCGAAGAAACGGAGATTAGATCCGAATCAAACAAAATAAGAAAAAAAAATCGAATATTGATGTACAAAAAAATAAGAACGTATTGAATTTGAAGAACAATAATCAAAATGAGAT
>NW_010951744.1:0-225 GCF_000633955.1 Camelina sativa
ACCAGAATATTCTGGTGGAGGATTTGCTTGGATGAGGCCCAGATGGTGGAGAGCAATGCAGCTGCTGCAACAGAGATGGCGTTGAGATTATATACCAAACACCGTTGGTGTATCACTGGAACTCCTATACAACGCAAACTGGATGACTTATCTGGACTGTTAAGGTTTCTTAAAGCAAATCCGTTCGATGTTTCAAGATGGTGGGTAGAAGTTATAAGAGATCCG
>NW_010951745.1:0-225 GCF_000633955.1 Camelina sativa
AAGGTTTTGGATTTGTGAGCCTTTTGGAAGAGGAGGTAGATGAACAGTAACAGATTTTGATTTAGGGTCAGAGGGCTCGTAATAGATGTTTAGACGAACGTTATCCATATCACGGAGTAGTGTTTTTTCCTTCATGTGAATATACACTCCACTTTGATTAAATCCAGTACTCATTGCCTCTCGGACTTCTCTAGCGAGACACTTGTTCTTGATTATGATTTCATT
>NW_010951746.1:0-225 GCF_000633955.1 Camelina sativa
AGGAAAGGGTCTTAGTTGACCACGCATTAAATCTGCCTTTCACCTTTTGGATAAGCGGAGCACAGTCTAAAAGGGTGAGTTTCTTTGTGCAGAGGGGAACTCCTAGGTAGCGGATTGGGAGTTGACCGTGAGATAAGCCTGTTTCTGACTTGATTTGATTGATTTCAGGGTCCGAGAGGCCAGAAGTGAAGAAACTTGTCTTTGGGAGGCTAATTGCTAAGCCCG
>NW_010951747.1:0-225 GCF_000633955.1 Camelina sativa
GGCGGAGGAAACTACAGCAGAACAAAAGCAGAAATCGAAGAAATTCCCTACTCCGACGGAACTAATCTCTCACTACCAGAAACGAGGCCTTGAACCAGCCGAAGCTTCGATTAAGGTCATCGAAGACCTCCAAAACGCGCTAGTCCGGGTCGTTTCGTCTTCCAGAAACCAATCCAGTAAGGATAAGCTTGTAACCGACGCCAGAAAAATCGACGCCATTAACGG
>NW_010951748.1:0-225 GCF_000633955.1 Camelina sativa
TCACGACTCCAGGATTCTGGCTATTGTAAAACGAGAGAGCAGTGGCTCGTTCGAAACCACCGCTTAAGCAGAAATGAAGCAATCCTTTGGGGAAGACAAAAACATCGCCTTTTCGCAGAACAGTCTGAAAAATCTTGTTGTTGGTATCCACAAATCCAGCAAACACGACTCCACTGACCACAAAGAGCAACTCGGATGACCTCGGATGTGAATGGAACGGCACAG
>NW_010951749.1:0-225 GCF_000633955.1 Camelina sativa
ACTAAACCCGAAAGATAACAAGAAACAAAGATACAGTCAGTAGTTTAAGGGCACCTACAGAAAGCAAGTAATACTACAGAGGGTAGACGTTCCAGTGCTTGACGATGAAACATCATCAATACAAGCAAACATGTTTTTCATACATCATGTCTTCTTCACAAGTGGCTGCTATCATTCCTGCAAAAAAAATGTAAACAAGCACAATTCAGACATCAAGTTATTTGT
>NW_010951750.1:0-225 GCF_000633955.1 Camelina sativa
ACACACGTCAATTCAAATCGGTTAAGGTAGAGAGAATATAACTTACCCGAAGAAGCCATTTTTCTTGTGGTAAGGTATGGTAGAGAGAAGCGTGTCGTCGATGTCAAAGATCCAAGCGTCCATACCATCACACTTAGACTTGCTACAACACATGCTCCCGAAATGAAGAATGACCTCATCAACGGCTCTCGCCACGTCATCCTTGTACTGCGATGAAGTCATGTA
>NW_010951751.1:0-225 GCF_000633955.1 Camelina sativa
ACCTGGGCCAAACCGTCTCTAATGTAAGTACGAAACGCCTCACTAGCATTTTGAAGTTGGGAAAAGATATCAACCTACAAGCATTGACATCAGTTTGTAGGTACATACAATGTGGCTCGAATGGCCGTGTGTTGATTAAGAACAGGATACACAGATACTTGAAATCCAAAGTCATATATACCTTTGGATATGACTTAGTGATGTGGTAGAGGTCGTAAAGACCAA
>NW_010951752.1:0-225 GCF_000633955.1 Camelina sativa
GCATGAGGAGCATGTAGCAGGCGCTTTAGAGCATCGAGAGACCGTGTGGCCTACCTTGTTACAATGAGAACATAGGGAGGGCAACCACGGGCTAGAGACTTGAATACGTTTTACCAGGCCGGATTCAAAGCGGGCGTTGACTGCCTCAGGAAGGGGCTTCCGTGGATCAATAACCGTGTAAACTTTAGCCACCTCCACATTGATCAGGTTTTCTGTATGTGGATG
>NW_010951753.1:0-225 GCF_000633955.1 Camelina sativa
TTTTGACCCGTAGGAATGTTTGGAAGACATTTTTCATTGTACAGATATATGATTATTCTTACACTTGTGAAGCACTAAAAAAATAAACATTGAATATGGTACTTTTGAGTCAATGAAAGCAACTATACATCTGATCATATAGAATAATGGTGCTCCTTAGTGCATTTTATGGTTTGCAATATTGCTTACTATTAAATCACAAAAGGACATTAGTAATGAGATAGA
>NW_010951754.1:0-225 GCF_000633955.1 Camelina sativa
TACTACTGGCTTGTTTCCACCTTGGAACTCTAGATCGCATGCCTCCATAAGCGTTCCTCCACTGTGTTTAGAAAAGTAAACTCTCCATAACTCACCGTTGAAGTTGCTTATGCGCAATGTAACATGTTCCCAGTCTCCAACATGCTCTCCAATCATTCCTAGAGATAGGCTCTTGATGAACAAAAATTTCAAATGTGCATTTCCGTTGAACGGATAGAACAGCCA
>NW_010951755.1:0-225 GCF_000633955.1 Camelina sativa
TGGAATCCTACCGCTTAGCCGGTTTTGTCCAAGCTGAAGTTCTATCAGATTCTCCAGATCTCCAATGTTTTCAGGTATGGTACCAGTCAGATGATTGCCTTGCAAGTTCATGTTGGAAAGCTTCTTTAGCTGCGAAAGAGAAGATGGTATGGATCCACTCAGAGAATTCCAGCTGAAGTTGAGAATCAAGAGGTTAATTAACAATGTGATAGTATCTGGGATTTC
>NW_010951756.1:0-225 GCF_000633955.1 Camelina sativa
ATACCAGGCAACTCCAATGAAACTTTAATTTCACAAAATTCTACAATAAAAAATGGTTCGGTGATATATCAAAACCCAAAAGTGATTACCTTTGTCACCACTATCTGATGATTGTGATGTCTTGATACATGGGAAGCAATCAACCCTCCTATTCTCTGTCCGTTGGAAGTCCAAAACAATCAAAGCAACAAAAGCAGTAACCTGGAGAAGAAAGTCCAAAAGGAC
>NW_010951757.1:0-225 GCF_000633955.1 Camelina sativa
TTTTTTTTTTTGATTTTCTAATCTTGTTTATTCTACAATTATGTATAGGCATCTTAACCCTTTAGTCTTTGGAGATTATCCCGAAACGATGAAGACAAACGCTGGAAAGAGATTACCTTCTTTCACCAAAGAAGAATCTATGATGGTAAAAAATTCATTTGATTTTATCGGAATAAACTACTACACAACACGTTTCATCGCTCATGATCTTCACGCGGATCTTTC
>NW_010951758.1:0-225 GCF_000633955.1 Camelina sativa
CAAAGCTATAGTCAAGATCTTAGTGCATATGTGGGTTATGAAGCAACAGACCTGGAAGTTGTAACAGAAGCTCCATTCATTAATTTGGATCCTCTGCCTGAACTTCAGCAACCAAACGATCAATCCAGGAAAAGGAGCAGTGACAAGCTTATCGAGGCCCAACACGTCAAAAGATCAACAAGGAGCAAGAAAAAATCAAACAAGTCTAGTGAGAAGAGCTGCAAA
>NW_010951759.1:0-225 GCF_000633955.1 Camelina sativa
TTTCAGCTAGCTGGCGAACGGAAGCTGCAAGGCTTGAGATCTATCAAAGCACAAAAAATGTATAAGTAAATACGCCATACAAAAGACAACAAAAAAATTGGTGCAATAGGTTTCATCACACAGTGAACACTGACTTACCTTCCCAGGCTTCATAACTAAGCGAGCTACCAGAGACTCATCATATCCAGCTTCTTGTGCTGCAGCAACATCTAAATCGTTCTCAGC
>NW_010951760.1:0-225 GCF_000633955.1 Camelina sativa
CCGGCCGGGTCGAGAGTTAGTTGGGTCACACGTGTGGAGTCAGACGAGCAAGTGATGCCGCAAGTGAAATGCGTTCGACGTGGTGAAGCACAAGGGTCGGAGACAGTAAAGTCCCAGCTTGCGAGACAAGACCACGGCGGGATTGAGTTTGGTTTCACGGTGGCTTTGAAGGCTTTTAGTGCTGACACGTCGGATGGTGACGTCAGAGCATCGGTGGAGGTGAAG
>NW_010951761.1:0-225 GCF_000633955.1 Camelina sativa
CCTGCTATATAAAGCATGATCAACATTTTTTTCAAAAATTATAATATAATAATAAAAATTTCCGTTACTTTTGTTTTACTTTTAATACTGCAATTGTTTGGTAAATATACATACATCTTTTTAAATACTAATTATTTTAGAATATTATAGTATTTAAATGTGTTTGATTTATATTACATTTTATATTGTTCGTTGTATTTGCATCATTATTTTATGAAATATTTA
>NW_010951762.1:0-225 GCF_000633955.1 Camelina sativa
AAAAAAAGACAGAGATACAATGATTGTTACAAGTGCTATTTACATGGATTCTACCCAAATCTATTACCGTTCGTTGCTTATGATGATTCTCTTCAAATGACACGACTAATATTGTTACAGCTTTAACTGTCTGTTTTCTTTTTGCAACTGTTACACTTTTTTAGAGATTTTGTCAAACATGGAAAGGTATAGAGACAAAAAAAAAAAAAAAAAAAAAAAAAAAAA
>NW_010951763.1:0-225 GCF_000633955.1 Camelina sativa
CTGATACATGGAGCATCTTTGAACTGGATTTAAATCATTAGCTTGTAAATATTCCGAGATTGCTAAAGCACCGGATAAACTTTGCCGTAATCTTTGGAATAGCTTTCATGCCTCAAACCTTAGCTTTAAGTATATCTGTACCTAGAATAATATCTTCATGATTTTTCTTCCAGTTCTCAATTCATTCTAGCTAGATATAGAAATAGAAGGGCTTGATTAAAATTA
>NW_010951764.1:0-225 GCF_000633955.1 Camelina sativa
AAGAGTTTTCTAAAATATATTTAATATTCTAAAATATTTAACATACTAAATAGTTTATTAGATAATAAAAGTGATTAAAAAAATTCTAAAATACTATACATATATTTTTTAAATTTCTAAAATATTGAACATGCTAAGAGATAATATAGATTATTAGCTAATACGAGAGGTTTTTTCATTTATATGGATCACATTTTATTTGATAAAGTGAATGATTATATAACA
>NW_010951765.1:0-225 GCF_000633955.1 Camelina sativa
ACCGTCCCTGAAATCCTCTTCTTTTCTCAATCTACTCCAAGATTTGGATACTCATTTATCTTCTCAGCAATATGATGTCTCGTAAGTATTCCTTCATCAACTGGATATTTTCTTTGAAAACCTGGTTCATGCGAAACAATTCATAAAGATATGTAACTGGGAGAATTTTGATGTCGATTTGATGTCTCATTTATACAGATGAGGAACTCACATAGGTAGCTACGA
>NW_010951766.1:0-225 GCF_000633955.1 Camelina sativa
GATCACACAAAGCTTGGAAGCGAGGGGTAGGTAAATTACCGATGACCACATTATTCGCCTACACCTTTGATTTAAAAAAAAAAGATATTAAGAAAAAAAAGAAAAAAAAACAAAGATCATAGGAAGATTAAATAAAATAAGTCTGGGGGAGAGAAAGAGTACCACTGGTGGTAAAGATTTGTCTTGCTTGTTATGGTATTGTACGGGAATGAGTCTAGAAGGTTC
>NW_010951767.1:0-225 GCF_000633955.1 Camelina sativa
AAAATGCTTTCTTGTATTTGGCAGATTTCTAGATAAAGCGGCCATCATGACTCCTAAAGACAAGTTGGAGTTAGATGGTAAGCCTGCTGATCCGTGGATGCTCTGTACAATGCAACAAGTTGAAGAAGTGAAGTGCATTGTTAGAGTGCTTCCTATATGGTTTGCTTCATCAATCTACTACTTGACCATAACTCAACAAATGACTTATCCCGTCTTCCAAGCCCT
>NW_010951768.1:0-225 GCF_000633955.1 Camelina sativa
GACATGCCCATTAGCTCAGCAAGAACTTGCTTTGGGTTCTCTGCTTGTTGTTTCAAATCCTCAAGCTGCATAAAACAAATGTTGGACATTAGTATGGTGTTGGACATTAGTATGGGTTTGGCGTTCTTTTTTTTTTCTAATGGAATGAAGACTTGGTTAACTTGCCTTCTTTTCTAATTCTTCAGCGAGACCAGCCATGACTTCGATCTCAGCTTCTTTGTCTTT
>NW_010951769.1:0-225 GCF_000633955.1 Camelina sativa
AAATGACTTTTATAGAGAACCATGATTGCTTGAAAGCTCTTGATGTAGCAGTGAATTGGTTGCAACAGTATCTCACGCCTTTTAGCTTGATGACAGTGGTGACCAACACCAAGAAAGCTACAAAATTTTGGTTGGCCGTTCTCTATCAAGATCACATCAAGATCAAGTTGGAGGGCCATTACAGATGAGCCCCTACTGTTGTGGTTACATGACGCGCAAATTCAT
>NW_010951770.1:0-225 GCF_000633955.1 Camelina sativa
CTTAGAAACAATCTTGTTTCCATCTTCGACTCAGATGGTGGAGGCATGTCATCGTCCTCGTTCATAGAATTCAAATCCAGGTTGAGCCTGCTTGATCCCCGAAGATTAGCTTCATGTGAAGACTCTCCACCCCTAGAGTTTAATGAAGAGAAAGGAAACTGTTTCCAGGGAGCTAGATCTTCAACTTGATCATCACCTAACTCAGCCACATTCAGATCGATACCA
>NW_010951771.1:0-225 GCF_000633955.1 Camelina sativa
GTTTTATCCCAAAGCAGGCTTAAATCTAGAAAACAGGCTAAAACCGATAGAAAACATTGATCGAAGCATTAAACAGCTATCTTACTCTTTCTAGGGTCAAAATATGTAACAATCCAATGCATTTGAGTAATTATAAGAGTTCGGTTGAGTTTGGAGTGTTTAAACACCACTCGTACAAATTTTGTCCCGAAACAGGCTAAAACCGAGAAAACGTTGACTCAAAGC
>NW_010951772.1:0-225 GCF_000633955.1 Camelina sativa
TTGCTGACATAACCTTGGTAGTTCCTTACCAAGTCTTCTCAACCATGCTTTTTGAACTTGCTTGTGTCAGGTAAGCATTCATTGCTCGGACAGAAATTCTGCATACAGAGTTACAGAAGAATTACATCAACCATGGCTTAAGAGACTATTAATCGGTTTTGCACGAACGTCAGAAGCTAATGGACCCAGGAAGCCGAACAGCTTTCCACATCCTTTAATCCAAGA
>NW_010951773.1:0-225 GCF_000633955.1 Camelina sativa
CTTGTATCAAATGCTCATCTTCTTCATATACTCCGCCGTTAGGTAAAATCTGCTATCTCCCCTCCCCTCTCCATTTCGATCGAAGTTAAAACTTCTTCTCCCCTGGCAGATTTATCGGAGGAACAGTTTATAAAATTTAAACAAGCATCGGAAAAGGGAAACTTAGTTCCTCTATACAGATGTGTATTCTCGGATCATTTGACTCCGATACTTGCTTACCGATGT
>NW_010951774.1:0-225 GCF_000633955.1 Camelina sativa
CCTTTATGGCAGTTGCATATCTTCTTCAGAACGTCTGATGCAATGAAATATGCTTCTTCTTTGTTTCTGAAAAGGAAAAAAACAGTGCCAAAGTGAGAAAAGATGAACTCTAATCTTAAAGAGAAGATTTGACATTTGAGTACAAAATGACGACCTGAGTAGTTCCCAGAAGATTGTTTGAATGGATCCTTTTGTATCAATTAGCTCATCTGCCATTTGTGGATA
>NW_010951775.1:0-225 GCF_000633955.1 Camelina sativa
GTAAGCTAGGGAATTAGAAGTAAATAAAGAAGAGTTTAGGTGGATTTTAGAAGAGAATCGGCTGCCTTAAGGGCAGCCTCTAACCTTTGTTTTCCCTAAACACTCTACATTGGAAATAAGAACATAAAACTAATGTGTAGGGAAATCGGATTCTCTTCTATTGAATGTGAATGTGATAGATTACATTGAAGCTAAATTACAACATAATATAGTGATTCAAGGTGC
>NW_010951776.1:0-225 GCF_000633955.1 Camelina sativa
TTAATCTTGAGACTTTGAAGACCAGGACAATGGATTGCATGGAGTTTTCCTAGACTAGATAAGCTACCAATGTACCTTGGAAATTGTTCCAGCCTCGCGCAATCATTCATTGACACGTCCTCCAGCTTCTTGGCCATTGAAATATCTGGAAAATATTTCAGATTCTTAGACCCCGTCACATCTAGTCTCCTCAAGTTCCCAAGCTCCTGAAAAGAGACCAAAAAA
>NW_010951777.1:0-225 GCF_000633955.1 Camelina sativa
CCACTTCACTAGGCGTCCTTACTGGCTCGGGCTATGAAGAATTGTCCATAGAGGTTGATTAGGCATACACCCGCTCCTGAGCCCACTTCGATGATGCGCCGTCCACGTGAAATGTCCATATTTTGGGTTGAGGCGAGTCAGCTTCGAGTTCGGGAGAGAGTTCAACGAGGAAATCTACGAGAACTTGTGACTTGGCGCAGGTGCGGTTCTTGTACTCTATATCGT
>NW_010951778.1:0-225 GCF_000633955.1 Camelina sativa
CCCATGGCCATAACAATTTCTTTAACCACCACATATAAAAATGATGTAATAAATAAGAAGAAAATGTAATGGAGAAGACTCAAAGAAAAAGAAGACACCGACCTGTAACAAGTCTCCTACATTGACGCAGAAAGCTGAAGGGTCAGGGGAGACAGGAACCCACATGCCATCTGAATTGGACACTTGGAGTCCTCCTACATCGTTAGATCTAAGAACTGTTAATAT
>NW_010951779.1:0-225 GCF_000633955.1 Camelina sativa
AGAAAACTTTTATGGCTAAGGTGATTAAAATACATGGGACCAAAGATGATGTGAAATACTCAACACTTTTGCCAGTAAAAGACCTATTATTCAGTATGGTTCTATCCTACTCTGGAGTTGTGCAAGATTTTGTTGTCATCTTCATTCCTTCACACTGAATGAGCTTGAAATAATAAAACAGTCTTAACTTAGCAACTATGCGCTTCCAATACCTTTTCAACTGCA
>NW_010951780.1:0-225 GCF_000633955.1 Camelina sativa
GAAAAACGCCATTTTTCCCCGGTTCTCTGTTGTTTCTCGCCGTGAGAAATAAGTATTTGTCGATGGATTTAGATGAATTGTTCATAAGAGGTTATTATATAAAGAGAGTTATTTCGTGGCGGCACATTATCGACGTGGTAGTCTTAAACTTTGTATTGTATGTAATAATATTTAAATATAGAATTATTCGGCCTTACACGGTTCAGCTCAGACAAGTTCGTGGAA
>NW_010951781.1:0-225 GCF_000633955.1 Camelina sativa
ATATATGTATACCATAATGTCATGGCCTCTGTTCTTAAGAGTGGCATTGGAAGGTTGATAGTCTCTATTAAGCCTTCCAAGATGAGAACCAATGTTAACTCTCTCGTTCATAAGATCAATGGGAGATTGCATCTCTCCTTTGCCACACATTTCCCATTCCGGTTTAAGCTCTCCCCATCTCTCTGGCCCCTTCTCATCGTTCTTCTTGTAGTTAAACTCGTGTTC
>NW_010951782.1:0-225 GCF_000633955.1 Camelina sativa
ATCTCAACCCAAATAAACCCGGGAAACCAAAATAATTTCCCCCAAAACCAAAATTATTTCCCCCAAAACCAAACAAAATTCGATTTTCCCCTTTACCTAAAACCTAATTTTTCCCCCAAAACCAAAACAAAAATCCCTACTCCGAAACTTTCCTCTTCTCTTCTCTTCGATAACTCCAAAACTCTCCTCTTCGATAACTCTTCGAAACTCTCCTCTTCCCGATTT
>NW_010951783.1:0-225 GCF_000633955.1 Camelina sativa
GATCTTAGACTTAAATACCCCGATCGAAATCGAAATCCCTACCGTTAATACCGTCGAATCCAAATCCGATTCAGGGAACAACCCCACAACCCTGAAACAAATCCCTCTAACATCCCACACAGAGACATATCTATCAAATCCGATCCAATCCCATAGATCCGACTGCAACAAGATCCCTCTTGCACAATCAGGACCTCGAGACAAAGGGGTAATCCCATTCAAAAG
>NW_010951784.1:0-225 GCF_000633955.1 Camelina sativa
AGAATTGAGCCCAAACCCGCTACACGTGCTCTGAAACGTGCACTTCTTGTTGCCCTGAGATGTGTGGATCCCGAAGCAGAGAAACGACCTAAAATGAGCCAGGTTGTGCGGATGCTTGAATCCGATGAGCACCCTTTTCGTGAGGTATGTATACTTAGTTCACCGCTTTTAGACGAATTCTATGGAAATATTCAACTTTGTCATACTGTAACAAGTGATGGTTCA
>NW_010951785.1:0-225 GCF_000633955.1 Camelina sativa
AGAAAACTCTTGTCCACGGAGGACGGTATCCCAAGTTGGGTTGGACCAAACACTCGACGGCTCATGGCAGAGCAAGGAGTTGTCAAACCTAATGTGGTGGTGGCACAAGACGGAAGCGGTGAGTACAAGACTATCAATGAGGCCTTGAGTGTTGTCCCTAAAGCCAACCAAAAGCCATTTGTTATCTACATCAAGCAAGGTGTCTATAACGAGAAAGTTGACGTC
>NW_010951786.1:0-225 GCF_000633955.1 Camelina sativa
CCTATGAGTTTTTCGAGCTTTGTTTGAAGTAGTAATCCCCCCTAAAAATATTGAAGCCAAGCTATGGTCAAAAACTACAATATAATTCCCTATAGCTCCTACTCAAGCCACAACAATTTTATTGAGACATAATCAGGTTTATCACCAAAATCAAAAGTTCTCATGTTATTTCTCAAGTCAGATCAAAACAGTGTGTCAATACAACCTAATTTTGGAGAAACCCAG
>NW_010951787.1:0-225 GCF_000633955.1 Camelina sativa
CTGCGAGAAATACCGTCAATCCAGAGAAGAATAAGCATATCTCTCTGATTATTCCCCACCACTTTGGGCTATCTTATATCCACACCCTTCATCCTGAGCATGATTCTTGAACATAATAATATGCTTATAGCTATATAGAAAAAGTGGAAGCTTGGTCCACATGAAAATATAAAATTCTAATCCTCAGGCATAAACTTGCAAATATTTTATATAAACATGTGCGGA
>NW_010951788.1:0-225 GCF_000633955.1 Camelina sativa
AAATGTAATGTGAGTTACTTACAGTGAATGTTGTTGAGGGACCATTGACTGGTAAAACTGCTCAGCAGAATTCGGATTATGATCTTGAATTAGTTCTTCGTGCTTATCGATCCACTCCCCTGACTTAGATTCTCTATCCTCGAGTGATTGCCTCGGCCAAGCCGGAGAAGAAGATTTCATAAGCTCATGGATATCTAAGCTGTGTCTTCTTGAAGATGCAGTAGA
>NW_010951789.1:0-225 GCF_000633955.1 Camelina sativa
CCGGGAAATCAAATGTCAATTAGACAGTTGGTTTAACCATTGCGCTAAAGCAAATCTTTTGTTAGACTTGTATATATGGTGCAAAATAAAAGATTTTCAACTTCGGGATCTTGTGTTGTTAAGTCAAACTGCTAACATTTTATCTTATTTACATTTTCTATTTTTGTAAATAACCTAAGAAATATTTATTTTAGAAATTTTACGGTTTCAAGTTTTACATATTCA
>NW_010951790.1:0-225 GCF_000633955.1 Camelina sativa
ATACCTTGTGCATGTATCTCTTTCTATATATATGAGGGATTCGCTTGTTGATGCTTGCTCATTTATGACTTCTCAATACAAAAAGCTCCACTCACTTTTTTAAGTTTTGTCTTCTCTAATCCGTCTTCTTCTTCTTCTATCTTGCATGTCTTGCGTCCTTTTATGAACATCTCTTGTAAACCCTAGCAAATCATACAAGGTCAGTCGCTTTTACTTACTTAACCC
>NW_010951791.1:0-225 GCF_000633955.1 Camelina sativa
AATCTTTACAGAGTGCGATTTATATCATCATTCATTATTTCTATCTAATTAACCACGATGGTCGATAGTTATGTCTAGTATTATTTGCACCAAACTAAACGTAGTAAAATGGTATTTTGTTTTGGAGAACCAAAGAAAAGAACACTAAACAGAGAGTAATTTGAACTGAAGCAAAAGGAAAGTAGCTATACCTCGCAGGCAACACGATCAATAGCATAGGAGACA
>NW_010951792.1:0-225 GCF_000633955.1 Camelina sativa
AGAACTAATCTTGGTAGACGAAGAGGTATGTTATACAGAATTATTTCATTGTTACTTCATATGTATTCGTCTGTCTAAATACTTTGGTAAATCATTCTCTGAATTAGGGTACATTTGGACATGCTACTATCCCGGCATCACTCAATGGTGTTCCAGAATTTAAATTGTCGGAGGATCAAACTTATGTTATAGAGAAGTTCGAAGTCAAGAATGACAGAGAACAGA
>NW_010951793.1:0-225 GCF_000633955.1 Camelina sativa
GTTTACAGCCAAACGGATGGTACAAGGACCAACCAAGGAAACTCATTGTCCTTTTTTTCAGGACACAAGTTCTCTCTTCGTTTGGCTGAAAGATAAGGGACAAGACAAAAGACCTGTGAACCAAAACCCTCAAGTCTTGTCCCTATCTGCTGATCATGTATTAAGATTGTAGCAGCCAGTATCCACTGTTGCTGCATTCCACTTGATAGGCATGACCATGCCACT
>NW_010951794.1:0-225 GCF_000633955.1 Camelina sativa
CTTTGTGCTGTCTGGTTCTCCATAAACAAAGGTAGAGAAAAACACTTTTCCTTTTGATGAGATCTTTGTATCAATATAGTTTGGACACGATTGAAGTATTTCAATGTCTATGCTTGTTTTCCAAAACAGGGCAAGGCCCCCAGCTGTGGTTGGTGAAGGAGGGACTAGAAAGGACGAGGAATAACCCATCCAATCTAGGTGTTGGAGGACAAACTTTGTCGAGTT
>NW_010951795.1:0-225 GCF_000633955.1 Camelina sativa
TTTCAAATGGATTCTCTCTGTTCAATAGCTCTGTTTCTTTCTTCCCTTCTGTTGTTTCTTGCCAAAAGCTCCTTGTCACATCCTTTATGTAATGATTTGAGTAGGTGGCTCTTTTTCTGTTATCTTAAAGGTAATTAGATTGATAAGTCTGTGTTTTTGTGCCGTCTCTTTACTGATCTTTTTATAATCTGTTTGTGGTCAGCTGCACCGTTTAATCCACAGCAA
>NW_010951796.1:0-225 GCF_000633955.1 Camelina sativa
CAAGGGCACCATCAGACATAGTTGTAAGAAACCAACAAGAGTAAGAATCGTTTGCTCATGTATAAAAGAAACCTGGGAAACAAAAAAACAAGAGAGAATATCTTACCATGGAATCTGAGCTGAAATGGGAGACGAAAGCTTTAAAGAACCGTGGGGGAAACTGGAACTCAGTAGCGGTAGCCATTGAAGAGGAGGAGATGTTGGATCTGTGCTTCAAAAGAGAGA
>NW_010951797.1:0-225 GCF_000633955.1 Camelina sativa
AAAACTAGATAAGAAGTGTTTTTTTTTTGAAGATAATTTTATGATAGCCGATACAAAACATGCATTTTTTTTCTTCTTTCTTATGATATCAATTTCTAAGATTCGACTTTCCCCTGAAGAGAATTCAACAACAATAAAGAAAATGTGACGAGTTGACAAAAGATATGAAGAGTAAGTTGTGACATTATTGTTGCCATACGATAACTCATATTCATAGGAAAAAAA
>NW_010951798.1:0-225 GCF_000633955.1 Camelina sativa
CTCCCAACTTCGTGTACAATTGCGCGGTGATGGGTTGCTGAAACAACAGAAAAATTATAATACTGTCCATTTGAATACCCTCCAGATTCTTGTTGATGGGTTAGCTCACAAGTCAGTCAAGAAAGACTCCATTGTTGAAGGTCCCCCCAAGCTCCAACCTTTATTATGCTTCTTCTTCTTCTTCCTCTTCCTTATTTTCTTTCCTTACAAATTTTTCGATTTGAA
>NW_010951799.1:0-225 GCF_000633955.1 Camelina sativa
ATGTTAGGAACTTCCTTGTTGCTATCCAGGATATGGGCTTTCCTACTTTTGAAGCATCTGATCTTGAGCAAGTATGTACCCTTGGAGATTTCTCATTGACTTCAATCAAAGAACTGCTCATGAATATGCTTTCTCTTTCTTTTTTCTTTTTTTTTTGTTCTAGGGAGGGAATGCTTCCCGAGTTGTGAATTGTGTTTTGGCAATCAAATCGTATGATGAATGGAA
>NW_010951800.1:0-225 GCF_000633955.1 Camelina sativa
ACAAGCAAACTACTCAGACATATTCAATGAAGAACAAAACATAATTTCTGAATGATAAGCAATAGAGATTAAAAGAGTAAGAAAGGAGTTTTAAGAATTCTTCTCTCAAAGCAGTTCAGATCTCTCTCTCCAATAGCTCTCAAAAATCTCTCAGGGTTGCAGAAAATAAAACTTGCTTGAATAAAACTTAAGGGTTTGGAAAACCTAAAAACTATATATATATAT
>NW_010951801.1:0-225 GCF_000633955.1 Camelina sativa
TCGTTGCCTTCTGCCACTTATGTGATATCATTACAAGCATCGGAAAATCTTAATCCTTCTTTTGTATATAAATCAAATCACTGGAGAGTTTTGAGACTTAAGAGAGTATTAAGTCTTTAAGACCAAAAGGGTATACATTACAAGACTACCCTGAGTTATTCAAAGAAGGGTCTTAAAGGTAATCGAAGTATACCTAATTTTCTGCGTTGTTGCCCAGTTGGTCCA
>NW_010951802.1:0-225 GCF_000633955.1 Camelina sativa
AACATGTGTCTCCGCGGCTTGTTTATCTCCAGGAAAAGACAAAAAGCATCAAGTTGGTTTTCCGAATCTAATCTTGAATTATTTGTTATGAACATGTAACCTAGCTAATGATGCAATCAAGATTTGCTAATTCTTATTATTTGGTTTTGCCTTGTTTTCCAAGAAACCTGAGAAACCCAAGAGGAAATGGTCGTTTGGGAAACAAAAGAGTAGAGAATCATTTGA
>NW_010951803.1:0-225 GCF_000633955.1 Camelina sativa
CAAAGGACGATTTGGTGAAGACTACAAACGAGACATAATTTCTGGCTAGGACCTTCCTCCTCCACCGATGGCTGACGAGCACAAGGAGATGCAAGTGGTTCCGGGAACACAACAGTCAAGCTTAGACAATCTACTGCCAGCAGAAAACTCAAAGATATCTCTGGGGAATTTCGTCGAGCAGGTGGTGGATGTTCAAATTCAGAAGGCCATTCCAACACCACAACC
>NW_010951804.1:0-225 GCF_000633955.1 Camelina sativa
TAAAGGCTTAGATTATTGGTTAAACACCAGTTCTCGGTTTCACATCCTAAAATAACACTTTATGAAGGCTTTCTTAAATTCAGAGGATGCCTTCCTAACACTTTATGAAGGCTTTCCTAAAAACCAATTTTTTAACCCAAGACTTTAGAAAAATATTCCTAAATTTCAAGTAATCCTTCCTAAACATTATAGTGTCCTTCCTAAATTTTTTTAACAAGTGTTTTT
>NW_010951805.1:0-225 GCF_000633955.1 Camelina sativa
TGAAGCAACATCTGAAATCACGTGGATCGTGAATCTTCTTCACGACTTAGGCATTCAGCTACCTGCAACACCAGAGCTCAATTGTGATAATCTCTCAGCTGTTTATCTCACAGCCAATCCAAGCTTTCATGCTCGAACTAAGCACTTCGCCACACACTATCACTATGTGCGTGAGCAGGTCGCCTTTGGTAATCTGATTGTCAATCACATTCCAGCACACTTCCA
>NW_010951806.1:0-225 GCF_000633955.1 Camelina sativa
AGATTCAAACGAATGCTTATAAAATAAAAGATAAAAACCCATAACCAAATATTCGAAATCTCGAACTGAGTTCTTACAAATACTAAAATACCATAAATGTTGTACATTTGACCCCCAAAAAATATTCGAAATATTTTAGGCTAATGTTTCTGGGTCGACTTTAAACAAAAGAAAGATAAAATAATTAAGAAAGCAAAAGATCAAACCTGACTTTTGATTAGTCTT
>NW_010951807.1:0-225 GCF_000633955.1 Camelina sativa
GAAAAGGAAGATAAAAGAAGATACAAGGCACAAGCTCACCTATTTACGATAATCAAGGTTTGTTTTTCTTATTTACTTACGCCTGATAGTATGCTTTGGAATGTTTCAGAGTCTAGTTTCTCGTTACTAATATAATCTAACATTATAGGTTGCAAGAGATGAAGATCTTAAGGAACAGATTGGGAAGGATATATATTTTGATCTTGTGGATCATGACAAAGTTCG
>NW_010951808.1:0-225 GCF_000633955.1 Camelina sativa
TGGGTGTCAGTCACTGCTTTCACGAGCAATACATAAGGTTGTATACTCCATCATATACTCTAGTCTCGGCTCAGATAGATTAATTTACAGTCATAAAAACACTGTTTCTGATTCAGGTTTGTATGCTTTTGGTGATGCAGGTGTTGGTTTAAGAACTCTGGGGGATTCTAATATGCTTGCTAATAGTCATAGAGAACTGGATTCTGATAGTGTCAATCACTTGGT
>NW_010951809.1:0-225 GCF_000633955.1 Camelina sativa
AACCTTAAATTTAGTACGCTGAATAATTAAGTACGCTGAATAATTATCCCCTGGATAAAGGCCCCGCCCCTAAAAATAAAAGAGTCCTTTTTGGCGGGTATTGCCACGCGGCTTAATTACGACCACTCCCTCGGGAATAAGAGGCAATAATAGAACGCACTGTATAGAGTACTCCCCCGCTTTTCTCGGGTTTCCAAAGGCCCGTCACTCCTTACTCGACAGCTC
>NW_010951810.1:0-225 GCF_000633955.1 Camelina sativa
CTTGGCTTGTGGTTGATGATTCTGATTCTGATCCTCGATCCCAAATCGCATCGGTTGAGAAGAAGGCGACGATCCATCACCAAATCCAAGAGATTCAAGCGTCTTCTGATCCATTTGTTGTTGTTGAAACGTTTGAGATTGTTGTTGTTGTTGAGGATGACCAAAAGGTAGACGATGTTGATGATGTTGGATCGATTGAGATGTGGAAGTGGGAACCATCAATGC
>NW_010951811.1:0-225 GCF_000633955.1 Camelina sativa
TGTGTGGCTAAGTCCAATTAGTATAAATAGGGGAGGCTGGGTCTTGAAAAAGATCAGCACTTCATAGATTGAGAGATCCTTGCATTGAATCTTAAGTTTAAGAAAAGAATAGCTTGAAGATTCAAAGAAGGCTAAAGAACTTAATAGTATTAGAAAATAGAGTTAAAGGAGAAACCTTGTAAGAACTTATTTTCTAATAAAAGAGAGAGTTATTTGAATTCTTGT
>NW_010951812.1:0-225 GCF_000633955.1 Camelina sativa
GCTGCCAGTACCATCCGTGCAGCAGTGAAATTCTCCTGATATTCCCAGATCAAATGAGTAAAAAAAATAAAAAATAGGACACTACTCAAGTAAACGATTGTAAATTGTAATTATTGAGATGTAGATGGTTCTCAAAAGCGCATGCATTCTTACAGTCATAAACTCTTCCAAGAGCTCCCCATTCAATCTATCTAAAGCAGACTCCGGTGCGTACAGAGGACTTGC
>NW_010951813.1:0-225 GCF_000633955.1 Camelina sativa
CTAACTGCTATGGCTACAGAGCTCTCTGGTCTTGTGTGTGTCTTTACCTTCTCAGACTTTGAATTTTATTATTACTAAAGTTGCTCTTGTGTTTGGTCTCTGAGCTTTTTTTACTGTCCTTTGTTATGTTTAAGCTTGTTGCTAAAGTTTCTCTTTTGTTTGGTCTCTGAGCTTTTTAACTTTCCTTTGGTATGTTTATAGTGCAGGGAAAATTGGATTGGATCC
>NW_010951814.1:0-225 GCF_000633955.1 Camelina sativa
TCAAACCAAGGCAATGATTTCCCCTGGTCCCTTCTGTTTGTGTTTCCATGCTTGATCAGAAAATCACATCTCAGTAAAGGATTCATACTGAGAACCTTGTAAGGATAGTTTACCTTTGTGTCTTTCAACAAATGTAATTTTGATGAGAGGCCACTTTCCTGCAAATCATGTTCTCTTACGTGTCTTGAACAGCTGCCTCTGATGGAACTGTTGTTTAAAAATAGT
>NW_010951815.1:0-225 GCF_000633955.1 Camelina sativa
CCTCCTTTTCTGAGGGTAATGATTAATAATACTATTCTCATTATGTTCTTTCACTTTACTCAATATTTGAACCACTGTTGACAGCTGGGGATGATGACCCGTTGCCAGCTATAGAGGACCTCCAAATTTCAGGAGAACCTTATCCTGGACATGAGCTTCAGGCTTGTGGTTACTCCATTAATGGAACAACAAGTTGTAATTTTGAGGTGCGTATTAGATAGAAAA
>NW_010951816.1:0-225 GCF_000633955.1 Camelina sativa
ATGACTTCTATTGAACCAGTTATTGGTGATGGTAGCAGTGGCATCAAGGTGGAACTATCTTCTGCAGCGTCACCTGCTAGTAGTGGTAATCAAGTCACTACTATCAAAACAAAACGGCCCCCTAAAAGCAAGAAAGCCGAAGATAAATCTTCTTCAGTTGTACCAGTTTTGGAGGCGGTCTCTCTTGAAGAGAGTCCGAAAAGTGTTCTCAAGCCAAAACATTCT
>NW_010951817.1:0-225 GCF_000633955.1 Camelina sativa
GTTAAAGAAATGCACTAAATGGGATTATTCAAGAGCTTATGGCCAACAAGAGAATGGGAAAAACTATTGGGGATAATACCTATCTATTCCAGCCCACTTTGAGTCTAATTCAAGTCCAAGAATGCCCAAAATAATCACTTTATTTTGTGGACAAAGAGGGATGACGAAATTGGAGTTTAACTCACCTTGGGAAAGACACCTTGGGAAGAGAAACATGCACCAAGG
>NW_010951818.1:0-225 GCF_000633955.1 Camelina sativa
TACTTATTTTTATTTTAAGTTGCTAATTTTACAAGAAAAAATATTACATTTTTAATAAGACAAATAAATGATTGTGAAAATTATACAGTTAATTACTGTTTAATAATGTAAATACTCGCTTTTATAAAAAAGAAAAAGATTTTTGAAGTAGAAAAAATAATAATAAAATTTGAAATTATAATATTGTTTACTTATTTTTATTTTAAGTTGCTAATTTTACAAGAA
>NW_010951819.1:0-225 GCF_000633955.1 Camelina sativa
AAAAGATGTTGAGCTTGGAAAGACTCTTCTAGCCTGTTTTCCAAATAAACAAGAAGCACAAACTTCTTTTTCAACCTCGAGGTTTGGCATCCCTGACACAAGATTCTGTTTGACCATTGTCTTCAAGCTGTCACTCCCAATATGCCCTAGACGTGAGTGCCACTTGCTTGAAATACTCGTAGTTATAAGCTGTAAGCATCTAGAATTCTCTGTTACCATAGGAAC
>NW_010951820.1:0-225 GCF_000633955.1 Camelina sativa
TATCACCCAACTACAACAATGACTTGTTAAAACACCAAATGCATCAAACTTCAGATCATGAGGAAGTAACAAGAGGTCAAACTGAAACATGAAAATTTCCCCGGAACATAAACAGAGCAAACATTTCACCAATCATCTCCTCACTTGAAAATAATACAAAGATTGAAAAACTGAGCTTAGATCATACAATCAAATATCTAAGCTCTCATTCCTCTTCTACTCTCT
>NW_010951821.1:0-225 GCF_000633955.1 Camelina sativa
TCCCGTTCTCTTCAGAGGAGTTGCACATTCGTTGAACCCTACCAACAGTCTGGTAAGTTGAAGGAATGAAGAAGATACCTGTTTGTTCCATTGAGTAGATTTACAATATTAATGTTTCTTATGAATAGCTATGCCTTGATGTGGGAAATAAATTGTGCTAATCTATGCCTCGTACTCTATTACTAGGTTTTCAAAGTTCTTTCAGCCTCTCCCTCAGCTTATTCT
>NW_010951822.1:0-225 GCF_000633955.1 Camelina sativa
ATAAATGCATGTATAGAAAAAGAAAGATCAGCATATAGTATCACTCACTATAGGATTACAAAAGGTTAAAATATTCATGTGCTTGTGTGTGCACAACCACGGAACGCATGTAGAAGCAAGTTTACCTTGGTATTTTGTAACTTCCTCTCCATTGTAAAATAGCTTAAATGTTGGATATGAGTGAATCTCAACTTTGGTGCAAACAGATCTGCTAGTACCACAATC
>NW_010951823.1:0-225 GCF_000633955.1 Camelina sativa
TTTTTTTTTTTCTTTTCTCGAATAAAACACAAATCAATTTCTATGAATTACTCATCAAACAAACATGCAAATCAACCGAAGAATAACCAAAAAACACAATCGCGATGCGGAAAAGAAATTAGAAAATTTACCTTCACTTTTTTGAATCTGATTTGCGAAAATTTCACGGCATCAAATGATAAATGAAATCGAGATTCTCTCTCTCTCTCTCTCTCTCTCTCTCTC
>NW_010951824.1:0-224 GCF_000633955.1 Camelina sativa
ATTTAGAAGATTCATTGGTTTCCAGTGAGAAGTCAATCGATTTGAATTAGAATCTAGTGGAGATGCATTTATTAAAAAAATTAATAATGTGAAGAGTAATGTCGTAAAAGTTTTGTCTATAATGAACATGAACACAAATTTTTTTTTATCTTTTTATTTCTTTATAAAAACTAAAAATAATTAAAATTTAAATTAAACCAACATAGTTTAACTATTTTGCGTTG
>NW_010951825.1:0-224 GCF_000633955.1 Camelina sativa
AAAAAAAAAGGTAGTGATCGATCTCATCATCAGATTATTTAAGAATGTTTATAAAAATTAACCACAAAAATGAGTTTAATTAGTATTCTAATTTGTTACTGGTCGTCCGATTCTACTTTGTTGCATATTGATATTATAAAAAGTTATCCACAAACATTCACCAAAAAAGTAGGTTAAATTGTGTTGGGTTTTGAAGAGACCCGTCTGCAAGACTTTTCACCACT
>NW_010951826.1:0-224 GCF_000633955.1 Camelina sativa
CTGTATGTATAAGCAGCATATGGAGATTTCTTTCCTCTGGCAGACACTATTCTATGCATCTCCATTTTCGAGATGCTGATAAACAAGAAGGATCTAATGCATTCAGAGTTGTGGTTTAATATTATCAGTCCATATTAGATTCATCACAGGAAGTGGATAAATATGAAAAAGTCAGTGGGAAAATCATGTGAGAAGGCCTTTCAATGCGCCAAATGTTGCAAAGA
>NW_010951827.1:0-224 GCF_000633955.1 Camelina sativa
CAAATCATTGATGTCGATTTTGAGGAGAAATGATGATTAGAGAGAGACCGAGAATGAAGCAGAAAGCTCTCTCTCTCTTGTTGCACTTAATGCTCACATGAAGATAAAGAAAATGTGTTTATAACTGAACCATTTGCTGTATTTTTTGTCTGTTTTGAGCTGCAGCTCTGTAGAAGGCATCGTGTTTTACATGTTGTGTACATGATAAGGTTTCCTTGTAGATG
>NW_010951828.1:0-224 GCF_000633955.1 Camelina sativa
TAGGTTGAATGAGCCTGGATCCTTAAGCTTTGTTGGGATAATAGCTTTCCCAATCTTTTTTAAATCTTTCATGTCTTGATCATGAGCTTTCTGCTTGGATAATTCAAGAAGCATGTCCTTGAGGAAAGGTTGATTAGCATACTTTTCCAAGGGAGGTCCTCTCTCTTCCTCTTTCTTCTCAATAACAACCTCTTGTAGTATGGCCATCACTTCTCTCTTCTCAA
>NW_010951829.1:0-224 GCF_000633955.1 Camelina sativa
AACAATCCAAATTCATCCCGAACTCTTACAATTAGTTAAATGGTTTGGAAATTTACACATTCTGACCCTAGAAACTGTAGCAATGCTTTTTACTGCGTAGAATCAACGTTTTCTCGGCTTTAGCCTGTTTCGGGACAAAATGGGTATAAGTGGTGTCCAAACAATCTAAATTCAACACGAACTCTTATAATTAGTCAAATGCATTGGATTATTACATATTTTGA
>NW_010951830.1:0-224 GCF_000633955.1 Camelina sativa
AGACGCGAATTCTTTGGGATAGGGTACTCATCTCTCAAAGACGTAGATGACGTGAAGACACGCAAGTAAAGCTGTTGTCCCAAGTATTGTCTTGCCCAAAACTCTGATCTTAAGTTCCACATTCCTACGTTGTCCAATGCAATGTAAATGGCTGTCCATGATTTTGGGTACACCTAAACATATACGGATTATGTTTATAATTAGAACAAGTAAAACCGAATGTG
>NW_010951831.1:0-224 GCF_000633955.1 Camelina sativa
GAACCGACACGATTCCCTATAAATACGGACGTACGGCCTGAAGAAAAGGGGATCGTGAAAAAGGCAACTGAATTCGTACAGCAAAAACCAGAGCTCAGCTCGTTCAAGAAAAAGTCAACGTTTGCAAGCCTATAGCTCGGAGAGTCGACGAGCTATCAGCCCGTCGCTTACTTTGTCTGTAACTCGTTTACATTGTGTTGTAACCCGTCCTTTAGTGCCTCGGC
>NW_010951832.1:0-224 GCF_000633955.1 Camelina sativa
AACAAGAAAACGGTGGGGAAGCCCTGAATCTCGTACTTCTGAGCCAAATCCCCTTCCTCAGTGGCGTCGATCTTAGCGAGCGCAGCAACGCCTTTCAACTCCGTCGCCGCGGCGGCGTACTCGGGGGCCAAAGCCTGACAAGCGCCACACCACGGAGCGTAAAACTCCACCATGGCGAAGCTATTGTTGCGGACGAACTCCGTGAAATTGTCCTTGGTCAAAAC
>NW_010951833.1:0-224 GCF_000633955.1 Camelina sativa
AAGAATCTACAAATCCCGCAACGAGATTTAGTGCTCTGCAGTGCCCCAGATAGCTTGTTGTCTAGTCCTTCTAGGAGTCCAATGAGATCCTTTGTCCCAGATCAAGTCTCAAACCATGGATTGTTGATTAGTAAACCATATTCAGATGTTTCCTTGCTTGGATCTGGCCAGTGCTCAAGCCCAGGTTCAGGTTACAACTCAGGTAACAATTCCATTGGTGGAGA
>NW_010951834.1:0-224 GCF_000633955.1 Camelina sativa
CTGGTGGCTCCGGCGTCGAGACTGTTCTCCACAAGCTCCTTGACAGCAGAGGAGAGGTCTAAAATGACTTGACCGGAGCAGATTCTGTGAACTACGTTTCTGTTTATCGGTCTTATCAACGGAGAGCTCGTAGTCGCCGGAGACGAATCTCCTTGCATTTTTAAAACCCTAAAAATCGAATTAGTCTCCTCAATCGAATCAAAACACCGTAATCTGGGACTGAG
>NW_010951835.1:0-224 GCF_000633955.1 Camelina sativa
ACAGACAATATGCAACTGCTATTGTGAATCTACATAATGCGAAAGAGCAACCACCTTGATGTTTAGCTCAAGCGATGAAATTTTCTCTTCTAGTTCTAACAGCTTGCAAGTTATCTTCATTGCGGGATCTATAACATCTAAGCTATTTAAAAGATGGAAGCGTAGTCCTCCAAGATAAAGCCACGCCAAGCCAAGATTGGAGTAGAATTCTACAAAAGTTGAGG
>NW_010951836.1:0-224 GCF_000633955.1 Camelina sativa
CATTTCTATCATCGAGAGAGCCTCAAACTCTATATTAGTCGATGTTGGCGTAAACCTTTACCGAAATGTGGTTGCATCAAACGGACATACAATCCATTCTTTGCTGTTAAAGAATCATGTGTACCTTCCTCTACTATCCTCCCTCCATTGAGAACCACAATGTTATCCACATGTCTCATCATAGCCGCTCTATGTGCTATTAGAATCGTTGTTTTGTTCCCCAT
>NW_010951837.1:0-224 GCF_000633955.1 Camelina sativa
GAATCGGTCACCATCTCCTGGAAAGTCCAGAAGAAGGTATAGCTTTTATAAACTATTAGCATTATGAGATAAATAACTGGTGTTTCTATATATGTTTGTTAGTCTATATTAGCACTAGGCTCTAAAAGTTAAAGAACTATTGAAAGCAAAAAGTATGACAAGAGATAATGAGTAAGCAAAAGCAGACAAGCTAGTCTGAAACTCACCACAAAAAGTATCATATA
>NW_010951838.1:0-224 GCF_000633955.1 Camelina sativa
AACCAACCGTTGAAACAAGATCTCCACCGTCAAATATGTAGAACACTAGGTCACGAAGCTACCCTCCAAAAGTCAGCCAGATCGGAGCTCGTTTGAATGTCCAAACGTGCAAAACATCAAACCCTAAAGGTTCTGTTTTTCTCTTCTCCTATAGATCCAAAAATCAACTCTCTTCTCTCTATTTTTCTTTTTGCCAATAATTAGGTTAAGAGTGTTTATATAGT
>NW_010951839.1:0-224 GCF_000633955.1 Camelina sativa
TGGCTCTTAACCATAAACGCAGTGACTCGCTTCGAAACCCTAATCTCTTCCATCCTCAGCTCTTGTAACCGCCGAACATACTCAGGAACGTGCACTAAGTCCCACACCACTCCAACTCCGCCAGGTTTCAACACTCTCACGGCTTCTCCGAGAACTCTCGTCCTCTCTGCCGCCGCCTCCACCGTCTTCTGACCGTATTCTTTACCGACTGTATGGAGAAACAC
>NW_010951840.1:0-224 GCF_000633955.1 Camelina sativa
GTAAGCTTGTGTTTGATTAACCTATTTTATCCATCCATTAGGTTGATAAGCTTCTACTCGTTATCTCCCTTTGGGATTGAATGAATAATGCTAACAATTATGTTTGCAAAAAAAAAAAGGAGTTTATGACCAACCAATCAAGATTGATAAATTAGAAGAAAATTAATTTGACGTAATTAAAGAAACAATAGAATATTATAAGCACGGTAATATATGAATTTTAA
>NW_010951841.1:0-224 GCF_000633955.1 Camelina sativa
AAATCAAATGATAGTGATCTGACTAGTTATATCGAGAAATAACGAAGATATATACATTCGAAATACTCGATTGCATCCAGAAAGATTAATGGAACCGACTGCTCCATCAATCTTTCCTCCAAATCTTTTAATACCAAGAGGGATAAAGCGAGCTAAAAATCACTACATCTGAACAACCAGCACAAGCTCATCTTATTGTTATCGATATCAAAACTGGCACGCGC
>NW_010951842.1:0-224 GCF_000633955.1 Camelina sativa
GATCATGACTCTGAATGGGTTAGATTAATCCTCGAAGAGGTAGGAGGTGCAAATGACAACTCATGGAGTTTGTTACCTTACTTTTTCGCCTCTTTTATGACCTCAAACGCCTGGAACACTACTGGCTTCAACATCGAGACTGGTGGATTCAGCAACAACATCCATTGCTTGGCTCGATGTATTAGCGCTGTCATTGCAGGAAGTGAGTATGTGAGGTTACAGCG
>NW_010951843.1:0-224 GCF_000633955.1 Camelina sativa
TTGGATTAGTGTGGAAGAAGAGCATAGGAGCTCGAAGAATAGAACTCAGCATCGCGTCATGGAGTGTTTTGGCGGCACGTAAACTTGATGTGATCAGCCAAAAGGAGATGGTAAACGTGACAGCCACCTGAAACAATGACCATAAAAGTCGTCAACTTCGTGTGATTTGTCAAAATTAAAGATCTCAGTCTTTTACAGAAACAAACCTGACCAAATCCGAGAAG
>NW_010951844.1:0-224 GCF_000633955.1 Camelina sativa
AAATTCATCCCGAACTCCTACAATTAGTCAAATGCATTGGATTTTCAAACATTCTGTCCCAAGAAACAGTAACAAAGCTGTTTACTGCTTAGAATCAATGTTTTCTCGGTTTTAGTCTGTTTCGGGACAAAATAGGTTTGAGTAGTGTCGAAATACTCCAAATTCATCCCGAACTCATATAATTAGTCAAATGTTGGATTGTGACATATTTTTTCCCTAGAAAG
>NW_010951845.1:0-224 GCF_000633955.1 Camelina sativa
AACTGTGGATCGTGTGGAGAGTGGGCTCATTTCGGATGTGACAGAAGACCCGGCCTCGGGGCCTTCAAGGTAAAAGCAAACACAAACTCGTAATATCATCAACTGCCTCTGTGTAGTGACTGATTTAAACATATGATATGACAGGATTATGCGAAAACGGATGGGTTGGAATATGTCTGCCCAAATTGTAGCGTCTCTAATTATAGGAAGAAGACTCAGAAGAC
>NW_010951846.1:0-224 GCF_000633955.1 Camelina sativa
ACTGGTTATCGACCCATCGTTGATGCTTTTCGGGTTTTTGCAAAATCCAATGATGCTCTGTACACTGGTGTGTCTTCGCTTAGCCTTCAAGACGGTTCAAGTATTTGCCCTTCTACTGGCAAACCTTGTTCTTGTGGATCAAAAACAACAAATGGAGAGGCCAATTGTAATGGAGATAAATTTCAGTCCATATCTTATAGTGACATAGACGGAGCTAAGTATAC
>NW_010951847.1:0-224 GCF_000633955.1 Camelina sativa
AGTGTTTAGACAACAATTAAACCCGTTTTATCCCAAAATAGGCTTAAGCCAAGAAAACAAGCTAAACCGAGAGAAAACATTGATGAAGAAGTAAACAACTTTGTTACTCTTTCTAGGGTCAAAATATGTAACAATCCAATGCATTTGACTAATTATAAGAGTTCGGGTTGACACCACTTTGGAGTGTTTAGACACCACTTTATCCATGTTGTCCCAAAACTGGA
>NW_010951848.1:0-224 GCF_000633955.1 Camelina sativa
CACGGTGGCCATGTGGCTACTTGGTAAGGCCATACCAACCGAGGTAAAAGCCGAAATCGAAGGACCATGAAAAAGGCCCGGTGCTTACGCGACCGGGCCCCAAACTTACCTCAAAGTTGTTTCTCGGCTATCAGTGTCCTGTAGCCACTCCTGCACCTCGCGGTGTGCGAATGCTTTCAACCAAGTGCTGAATGTCTTCAGGAGGTGGCGCAGTCACTTTACTG
>NW_010951849.1:0-224 GCF_000633955.1 Camelina sativa
ATGCTCGCCGTGCTTCTCCTTATATCACCGGAGATATACGCCGGACACGACTACCGCGACGCTCTCCGTAAAAGCATCCTCTTCTTCGAGGGTCAACGCTCCGGCAAACTCCCACCAGATCAACGTCTTAAATGGCGCCGTGACTCCGCCTTGCGCGACGGTTCCTCCGCCGGAGTGGATTTAACGGGAGGATACTACGACGCCGGAGATAACGTGAAGTTTGG
>NW_010951850.1:0-224 GCF_000633955.1 Camelina sativa
TCGTTCAACGAATGGAAGAACTTCAGGACGGAGAGGATCCAACAGCAACACTTCTTCTGCAGTAACTATTGCCTTTATGACCTCTAAATTCACAACAATAGCTTTCTCCCTAGCTGCAGAGTCAACACAAGCTTAGAACCTCAGACGCACAAAGTCCAAAAACGTCTAATATGAATCGTATTCAATCCCAAAAATCAAAAATTTATACCGAGAATGTTAGAAGA
>NW_010951851.1:0-224 GCF_000633955.1 Camelina sativa
ATGCCGCAATCGAACTTGGCAATGAACTGGTTTGCTTTGCTCTCTTCCGTTTTTGTTCTGGGTCACTAAAGTCTAAAGATACGAACTTTTCTGGCAAATAAATGCCCAAAAACAAAAACCAAAATCAAAACTTTATAGTGTTTTGAGAGCAAAAGATTCAAACATTTTGAAATTTGCTTGTTCTTGTGAATGTTCTTAGACATGGGTTTGTGTTTATTTTTATC
>NW_010951852.1:0-224 GCF_000633955.1 Camelina sativa
AGAAGCAGCTGTCTTAATCTACCAAACGTCACACCTGATGGTCGAATCCCCATCTCGATCATCTCCTCTAACAACACACAAGCTTTCTGAGTGTCATGATGCTCGCACAGCCCGTTAATAAGAACAGCGAATGTATGCATACTTGGGAACACCCCTTTCTTCCTCATGTACTTCCACACTTTATCTGCCGTCTCCATCTCTTTCTTCTCACAAAACATCTTTAT
>NW_010951853.1:0-224 GCF_000633955.1 Camelina sativa
TGATAAGAAAAGAACTCTTCCTTTATTATCTGAATGATTCTGTTACAGGGATAACGGAAACGATCTCAAGACCCAGCTTGACATAATCGCATTCCCCAAGTCACATAAGACTTTTCAATAACAAACAACATACCCGACTCACTCTGTTTTTACAAGTTTATATACAATTGACTTCTTTGACTCGCACGTGTTCTCTTCTCAGCTCACACGTGCTCCTTCTTCTC
>NW_010951854.1:0-224 GCF_000633955.1 Camelina sativa
TCTCTTTCTCGACGGAGAGACTGCAAAATCAAGAGATTACTCTAAAAAATCGATTGCAAGCAGAGAAGAATGATTCAATTTTTCGTGGCCACCGGCTGTTCAACCCCGTTAACTCATCATCTCCAACGATAGCAGATCTTAACGGCGGCACTCTTTCATGTAATCGGCAAGATTTTCTTTGAAATCGGAAGGTCTCATTCACCAATGATTATATCGCTGAATTG
>NW_010951855.1:0-224 GCF_000633955.1 Camelina sativa
TTATCAAGACGAAGCTTCGAAATCACCACCTTCGACGGCTGAATCCCAACGTTCACGGTGGTTCCATTCACCTTCTCCCTTGTAATCCTCTCGATGTGAATCACCCATTTGCGACGGTACACCTGGACAACTTTGCCCTCACGTCCCTTGTAGGTACCACGAACGATCTGAACCTCGTCGTCTTTGCGGATCGGCATGGATCTGACGTTGTACTTCTGACGGAG
>NW_010951856.1:0-224 GCF_000633955.1 Camelina sativa
GACAACCTCCGTTTCATGAAACCATTACCCCAAATAAGCCTATCCATAGTCACATCACCACACCAAAGAATCCCTTTAATCAAATGACCAGAGCCAGTCGCAATCAGCTTCGCCGCCTTCCCACTATAATCCTCAACATTGGGAGCTAACGTCGTCCAATACGCCGAACATTGCCTCTCCACAATCTCTTTCCTCTCTCCAGTAAGCTCAACCGGAGACGTCTC
>NW_010951857.1:0-224 GCF_000633955.1 Camelina sativa
CCTCCTTCCTCAAGCCGGTACGAGAACCAGAAACGCCGTGACTGGAACACCTTCTGCCAGTACCTCCGGAACCACCGTCCTCCGCTCTCTCTCCCGTCGTGCAGCGGCGCACACGTGCTTGAGTTCCTCCGCTACCTCGACCAGTTCGGGAAAACAAAGGTCCACCACCAGAACTGTGCCTTCTTTGGCCTCCCTAACCCTCCCGCTCCTTGTCCTTGCCCTCT
>NW_010951858.1:0-224 GCF_000633955.1 Camelina sativa
TAAAACCACCTTGTTTAAAGTCAAACCTTAGGATTGAAGCTATAGCCATTAATTGCTAGATCAATCGTTGGAAAAAAATGAAAAATCTTTTTTTAAAACCTTGTGCCTTTTGGAAGCTTCCTCCACTTGCTTGAACATTGCATCAACTTTATATTATTGGACTGAACCTGAACTTAGATCATCTTGCTTATGGAATTTGAATACTTGTTCATGGTAACTCTAAA
>NW_010951859.1:0-224 GCF_000633955.1 Camelina sativa
ATATATATATATATGTTAAAATACATACATATTGCTAAATCAATTATATTTACACATAATTTTGTATTTATTATAAAATACATATTACTGAAAATTCAGAATAGTTATAATAATTATTATTATAGATCTAATCTAATAAGCTATTGATTGTTTGTTTATATAATGAAATCTCATTTATTAGACCATCTCCAATGTATATCTCTATTTTTCCTCTAAAATAGAGT
>NW_010951860.1:0-224 GCF_000633955.1 Camelina sativa
AAGAATGTCAATATGAGAGAATGATAGATTGAGAGAATGCTTATTTACAATGTTTTTAAAACCGGACCGGAGAGTGAACCGGAATTCTTTCGGGTCACTGGGTCAATCGGTCCAACCGGTTGGACCATGGGTCAATTAAATAATATATATTTTAATATTTGTGAACATAATTTTAACTTTTTTATCTTTTTCTTACAAAATATATCAACAATACCTTTCATTTA
>NW_010951861.1:0-224 GCF_000633955.1 Camelina sativa
CTTGCCAAACATGCTTCCTTGTATGATGGATATACAACTCCACCATAAGTCCTCAAATCTTCGTCACTTGTTGGTCCTTTAAGAAAACGGAAAAGAAGTTTAATGGATAAATTTCCATTAAACTTACTTGAAATAGAAGTAGTTCTTCGACTGTTGACTCTTCTCTTCCTCCTTTGAAAGCATTTTCCTGTAGGATCCCAAATGTAAAACGCAGGTAGCTCCTC
>NW_010951862.1:0-224 GCF_000633955.1 Camelina sativa
TCGTCAACTCTTTAAATCTTATATTGTTTCTTTATTTAGTGTATTTATTAGGCCTCCCTCATCAAACACATGTTTTCCAAATCTGTACCAATTTACACAATCACAGAGACATACCATTCAGTTTATCCAAGTGTACATATATAGACGATAATATTTCTGTTTGGTAATCGAAATTGCATAATCACGACATAATTCTTCGGATTTTGTGTTCTACCATGTGAGTG
>NW_010951863.1:0-224 GCF_000633955.1 Camelina sativa
AAAAAATGTTTGATAGAATATGTGAAATGTGGAGAGCAATGAGGAGTATAACGGCAATGGTGATGGTGCAGATAGCTACGGCAGGGCTAAACATATTGTTCAAGCTTGCCATGGAAGATGGTATGAACCCAAGTGTACTCGTGGCCTATCGTCTCTTATTCGCTACAATTTTCATGCTTCCTTTGTCCTTCATATTTCAAAGGTTGATTTTCTTGTATATGATA
>NW_010951864.1:0-224 GCF_000633955.1 Camelina sativa
TATGCATCTTGTACAAGTCGGTGAAAGGGGCCATGTAAAGTCCTTTTTAGAGTCAGCTTTACATGTTGTATGTTCCTGAAAGCTTCTATATTTCTCTATTTGCAGAACTTTCCTTGTCAAGAAGTTGAAAGGCATAATAAACCAGAGGTTGAACTAAAGTATGTAAGCTTGTCACAAGAAGATGCATGTGAGAATGGAATGCTCTTGTGCTATTTTCATTTCAA
>NW_010951865.1:0-224 GCF_000633955.1 Camelina sativa
AAGGCATAAGTCTTACTGTAGTAGAAGCTGAGAACTTTTCCGCAATTTGTGAGACAATTACTACTACACTGGATGCTGTAACCTTCTCTCTCAATAGATAACGTAGCTGCTTGCCATATATCCAGGTAACCAGTCTATTCAAAGCCACATGCATGTGAAGGATTAAAGCCAGAGTTCAAATGGCAAATGTTACTTATACCGCAAGGGAAACATTGTATGAAGCA
>NW_010951866.1:0-224 GCF_000633955.1 Camelina sativa
AATTTGGAGTGTTTAGACACTAGTTATACCCATTTTGTCCCAAAACAAGCTAAAACCAAAAAAACATTGATTCTATGCAGTTAATAGGGTTGTTACTGTTTCTAGGGTCAGAATGTTTGACAATCCAATGCATTGGACTAATTTTAAGAGAACGGGATGAATTTGGGGTCTTTAGAAAACACTTAAACCCGTTTTTTCCCAAAACAAGCTTAATCCGAGAAAAC
>NW_010951867.1:0-224 GCF_000633955.1 Camelina sativa
CACAGAAGATATTGCGAATTTGGTGAAGAAAGAGATAAACACCCAGAGAATTAAAGTGTAAGGTGGGTATTTACTGCGAGGTATCTATGTTTGTTGTCGTGTACACCTTTATTGCGAGTGAGTATTGTAACATATAACTATGTTAGGTCCGCGATAACTAGTTTATTCCTACTATGCTGTTACAGGTGATTGATGACGCTGATTGTACAACTGGTTCAAGGGGA
>NW_010951868.1:0-224 GCF_000633955.1 Camelina sativa
AATAACTCGTAGGTTTCAAGATCAGGTACAAATTCCCGCCTCAGCATTAGAACCAACAGCTCGTAAGCAGCCTTGAATTTACTTTCTCTGCAGTAACCCATGATCAAAGTCCTGTACGAGGGTGGATCTTGCGCTCCCCTTTTCATCAGCTGCCTGAAAACTTTCTCAGCTTGTTTTGTTTTTCCATTGGCACATAAGTATTCGAACATCGGGTTATAAGCAGC
>NW_010951869.1:0-224 GCF_000633955.1 Camelina sativa
GAGAGAGAGAAAGAGAGGAGAGACAAGCCTCGTCTTCTTTTTGCTTGTTTGCTCTGTTGTTGTTTTAGGCTTTGATATAGTGTCTCTGAGGTGTTAGATCTTTCTACTTACAATGTAGTCTTTGGTAAAGCTATTTGCTACTGACTGAGAAGACTGTATGATGGCAAATCTTCAAGACGTGTAATGTCTTCAACCATAATCTCTCTCTCCAGTTGCCGCCTTGT
>NW_010951870.1:0-224 GCF_000633955.1 Camelina sativa
TGAAGATGTTAATATGGCTGAAGGAGAGGAGCAGTTCTACTTTGAAGAATATGAGCCCTAGCCAAGAGATAGTAGAGGAGTGAGAGAGACAGCCAAGAGGGTGACACTCCTTCAAAAGTGTAATAAGTGGCATGGTAAGACCATCAATACTTTGAAGAGTAAGGTGAAAAAGATGTCTAAGTCAATAAGGGGCATGAAGAAAGAGATTGCTGAGTTGAAGAGTG
>NW_010951871.1:0-224 GCF_000633955.1 Camelina sativa
TATCACATGCGTTATAATAACAACCAGCCATAGCACACAGATCCATTGGTACGGTTTACCGAACTAGCGGAAATGGGAACTCTTGTTTTTAGGCACTTTAATAGGAATCTTTAAGCAGCCCGCTTTTAATTAGACCTAAAGTAGACCTAATTAAAATCAGGAAAAGACAAAGAAATAGAGCGAAACGCCCACAGGAACAATCTATCTAATAGTTTGCGGTATTC
>NW_010951872.1:0-224 GCF_000633955.1 Camelina sativa
CAGTTTATCACCTTGATAGCGCACAAAAACAAAAAGAGAAAAAAAAAAAAAGAAAAACAACATAGAGATTTGCGATGATCCTGACAAAATTCACAGAATCCAAAAGGAAATTTTTTTTAACCCATTTGGTTACGTACCTCATCAGCAAAGAATGTCTCTTCATTGTTTATACCTCCGAGGTCTGGAACACCATTATCTGACACCCAAAGGACCTGTTATACAAA
>NW_010951873.1:0-224 GCF_000633955.1 Camelina sativa
CGGAAAGACAGACCAAAGCAGCGATTCTAACCCGAAAGCATGATTTTTGGGTAAATAACAAGATTCTCCGTCCCCTTAAAAAAATACGTCACCCTTTTAGGAAAGTTTTTAACCCGAAGTCATGTTCTTAGAACAGAAAAAGGATGACTTGAGAAACAAGTCATTTGAGAATTCATATACCTTAGCCTTCTGAAACTCAGCCGAAAGGCACAGGACGAACGCGG